>NW_015646362.1:19161-41151 GCF_001515625.1 Sinocyclocheilus rhinocerous | reverse complement strand
GTGACTTGTGCACGAAAAAGGAACCACACAGGGCGTGGCTAAGCCCTGCAACAGCGTCCGATTGGAAGATCGCGTCGTGGGGCGGACCAAAGTCAGCCTGCTTAAAAATGGACACAAAGCCCTCGTGGCTCGCTTGCTCGCTCTCTCTCTCTCTAGACCTTTGGCTTTTTGCCTTGGTGACCGGGCTACGAAGCGCTCCCATGCCGTAACATCACGAGCGAGACTCCGAAACTCAAACACTTCAGTTGAAACTTCGTGACTGCCAGAGATCTTCAAAAGCCTAAAGTCTTGCAAACTCAGACTTTTCATAAGAACTGCTCAAGCCTCTGCATCATCAAGAAACCAACCAATCTCCGAAGGGAATTCCCAGAAACTATGTCATCCAGACGCCCGACCAGCAACCAATCAAAAGCCGGGATTCCCTCAAGCAGCCAACCAGGAAGCTTGTCAGCCAACGCAAAGTAACAGGCAAAATCTTTTCATCTCTTGCTGAACTGGTGAATTGAGTTTTAGCAGTAAAAGTAAGATAAATCTCTGCTTTGTGACTCTCTCAGGTTGAATTTAAGAATTTACATTTCTCAGTAAGAGAAAATTGTTTTATGCAATTTTAAGACTAAAGCTTGCCCACATGAAAGATGTTTCTAATATATGAATTGAAATGTTGTTTGCAATGCAGAAAGAGATTTTAATGTTTTAGGAGTTTTATGCTCATGAAGTTATGTAACAACTTTTAAGCATAAGAAGTTTAGTTTTGTTTTTCTGTGAATACTAAGTTTAGTGTTCACAGAATGTTTTTGCAACTAAGCAAATTGCAAGAGCACATATGTTGAAAAGCTTCTTTCTCTGTAAGAGAAAGTTGGTTTTATGCATTGTTAAGACTAAAGCATGCCCACATTAAATATGTTTCTAGCATATGAAATGTTATTTGCATTGCAGAAAGACAGATTTAAATGTTTAACACTTAGTTTAGTGTTTATGTGAACAGTACCACTATGTTTGTGCAACTAAGCAAATGAAAAGAACGCAAGCCCACATATGCAGAAATCCTTATTTCTCTGTAAGAGAAAGTTGGTTTATGCAATGTTATGACTAAAGCTTGCCCACATGAATGATGTTTCTAACATATGAAATGAAATGTTATTTGCACTGCAGAAGGGCAGATTTTAATATGTTCGGATCTTTTTGCTCATGAAGTTATGTTAGAGCTTCCAAGAAGAAGACGCTGAGTTTAGTGCTTCTGTGAACAGTAACACTATTTTAGTGCAACTAAGCAGATGAAGAGAATGCAAGCCCACATATAATGAAATCTTTATTTCCCTGTAAGAGAAAGTTAGTTTATGCAATGTTGACACTAAAGATTACCCAAAGAAAGATGTTTCTACAATATAAAATGTTATTTGCAATGCAGAAAGACAGATGTGAATGTGTTAGGAGTTTTATGCTCATGAAGTTAAGTAACAAGCTTCAAAGCACACAGTTTAGTGCTTCTGTGAACAGTAACACTATGTTTTTGCAACTAAGCAAATGAAGAGAATGCAAGCCCACATGTGCTGAAAAGGTTAATTTTGTGCGTTTGGGAAAAGCAACACTATTTTAGAGCAACTAAGCAAATGAAGAGAAAGCAAGTCCACATATAATGAAATCTTTATTTTCCTGTAACGGAAAGTTGGTTTATGAAATTTTAAGACTAAAGAGTGCCCACATGAAAGATGTTTCTACCATATGAAATGTTATTTGCAATGCAGAAAGACAGATTTTAATGTGTTAGGAGTTTTTTGCATAAAAAGTAATGTAACAGCTTCTAAGCATATGAAGCTTAGTTTAGTTTTTCAGTGAACAGTACCACTATGTTATTGCAACTAAGCAAATGAAGAAAGTGCAAGCCCACACATGCTGAAAATGTTAGTTTTGTGCGTCTGTGAACAGTAAACACTATGTTAGTGTTCACAGAATGTTTTTGCAACTAAGCAAATGAAGAGAATGAAAACGAACATATGCTGAAATCTTTATTTCTCTGTAAGAGAAAGTTGGTTTTATGCATTAAGACTAAAGTTTGCCCACATGAAAGATGTTTCTAACATATGAAATGAAATGTTATTTGCACTGCAGAAGGGCAGATATTAATGTGTTCGGAGTTTTATTCTCATGAAGTTATGTTAGAGCTTCCAAGCAGAAGACGCTTAGTTTAGTGCTTCTGTGAACAGTAACACAATGTTTTTGCAACTAAGCAAATGAAGAGAATGAAAACGAACATATGCTGAAATCTTTATTTCTCTGTAAGAGAAAGTTGGTTTTATGCATTAAGACTAAAGTTTGCCCACATGAAAGATGTTTCTAACATATGAAATGAAATGTTATTTGCACTGCAGAAGGGCAGATATTAATGTGTTCGGAGTTTTATTCTCATGAAGTTATGTTAGAGCTTCCAAGCAGAAGACGCTTAGTTTAGTGCTTCTGTGAACAGTAACACTATGTTTTTGCAACTAAGCAAATGAAGAGAATGCAAGCCCACATATGCTGAAAAGGTTAGTTTTGTGCATCTGTGAACAGCAACACTATGCTAGTGCAAGTAAGCAAATGAAGAGCATGGTAGCCCACATCTGCAGAAATCCTTAATTCTCTGTAAGAGAAATTGGTTTATGCAATGTTGACACTAAAGATTGCCCAAATAAAGACGCTTAGTTTAGTGCTTCTGTGAACAGTAACACTATTTTAGTGCAAGTAAGCAAATGAAAAGAATGCAAGCCCACATATGGTGAAATCTTTATTTCTCTGTAAGAGAAAATAGTTTTAAGCAATTTTAAGACTAAAGAGTTTTATGCTGATGAAGTTATGTAAGAGCTTCTAAACACAAGAAGCTTATTTTAGTGTTTCGGTGAACAGTAACACTATGTAGTGCAACTAAACAAATGAAGAGAATGCAAGCCCACATAGGTTGAAAAGCTTAGTTTAGTGCATCTGTAAACAGAAACAATATGTTAGTGCAACTAAGCAAATGAAAAGAATGCAAGCCCACACATGCTGAAAATCTTCTTTCTCTGTAAGAGAATGTTGGTTAATGCAATGTTAAGACTAAAGCTTGCCCACAGGAAAAATGTTACTGCCATATGAAAATAAATGTTATATGCATTGCAGAAAGACAGATTTGAATGTGTTAGGAGTTTAATGCTTATGAAGTTATGTAAGAGCTTCTAAGCACAAGAAGCTTAGTTTAGTGTTTCTGTGAACAGTAACACTGTTATAGCAACTAAGCAAATTAAGTGAATGCAAGCCCAAATATGCTGAAAACCTTCTTTCTCTGTAAGAGAAAGTTGGTTTATGCAATAATAAGACTAAAGCTTGCCGACATGAAAGATGTTTCTAATATATGAAATTAAATGTTATTTGCAATGCAGAAAGACATATTTTAATGTGTTAGGAGTTTTATGCTCATGAAGTTAAGTAACAGCTTTTAAGCATAAGAAGTTTAGTTTAGTGTTCACAAAATGTTTTTGCAACTAAGCAAATGAAGACAATGAAAGAGCACATATGTTGAAAACCTTCTTTCTCTATAAGAGAAAGTTGGTTTTATGCATTGTTAAGACTAAAGTTTGCCCACATGAAAGATGTTTGTAACATATGAAATGAAATGTTATTTGCACTGCAGTAGGGGAGATTTTAATGTGTTCGGGGTTTTATGCTCATGACGTTATGTTAGATCTTCCAAGCAGAAGACGCTGAGTTTAGTGCTTCTGTGAACAGTAACACTATTTTAGTGCAACTAAGCAAACGAAGAGAATGCAAGCCCACATATAATGAAATCTTTATTTCCCTATAAGAGAAAGTTGGTTTATGAAATCTTAAGACTAAAGATTGCCCGCATTAAGACGCTTAGTTTAGTGCTTCTTTGAACAGTAACACTATTTTAGTGCAACTAAGCAGATGAAGAGAATGCAAGCCCACATATAATGAAATCTTTATTTCGCTGTCAGAGAAAGTTGGTTTATGAAATTTTAAGACTAAAGATTGCCCACATGAAAGATGTTTCTACCATATGAAATGTTATTTGCAATGCAGAGGGAAAGATTTTAATGTGATAGGAATTTTATGCTCATGAAGTTTTGTAAGAGATTCAAAGCACAAGAAGCTTAGTTTAGTGCGTCTGTGAACACCAAATCTATGTTAATGCAACTAAGCAAATGAAGAGAACGCAAGCCCACATATATATGCTGAAATCTTTATTTCTCTGTAAGAGAAAATTGTTTTATGCAAATTTAAGACTAAAGCTTGCCCACATGAAATACATTTCAAACATAGGAATTGCAATGTTATTTGCAATGCAGAAGGACAGATTTTGATGTGGTAGGAGTTTTATGCTCATTAGTTTATGTAAAAGATTCAAAGCACAAGAATTTTATTTCAGTGCTTCTGTGAACAGTAACACTATTTTAGTACAACTAAGCAAATGAAGAGAATGCAAGCCCACCTATGCTGAAAATCTTCTTTCTCTGTAAGAGAAAGATGGTTTATGCAATGTTGGTAAAGTTTGCCAACATGAAATATGTTTCTACCATTTGAAATGTTATTTGCAATTATTTTAGTGTGTCGGTGAACAGTAACACTATGTAATGCAACTAAGCAAATGAAGAGAATGCAAGCCCACCTATGCTGAAAATCTTCTTTCTATGTAAGAGAAAGATGGTTTATGCAATGTTGGTAAAGTTTGCCAACATGAAATATTTTTCTACCATTTGAAATGTTATTTGCAATGCAGAAAGATCGAAATTTAATGTGTTAGGAGTTTTATGCTCATGAAGTTATGTAACAAGCTTCTAAGCACAAGAAACTTAGTTTAGTGTTTCTGTGAACAGTAACACTATGTAGTGCAACTAAGCAAATGAAGAGAATGCAAGCCCACATAGGTTGAAATGCTTAGTTTAGTGCATCTGTGAAGAGAAACACTATGTTAGTGCAACTAAGCAATTGAAGAGAATGCAAGCCCACATATGCTGAAAAGGTTTCTTTTGTGCCTCTGTGAACAGTAAACGCTGTTAGTGCAACAAATGAAGAGAATGCAAGCCTACATATGCTGAAAATCTTTCTCTGTAAGAGAAAGTTGGTTTATGCAATAATAAGACTAAAGGTTGTTCAGATGAAAGATGTTTCTAACATATGAAAAGAAATGTTTTTTGCAATGCAGAAAGAGATTTTAATGTGTTAGGAGTTTTATGCTCATGAAGTTATGTAACAAGCTTCTAAGCACAAGAAGCTTAGTTTAGTGTTTCTGTTAATAGTAAACGCTGTTAATGCAACAAATGAAGAGAATGCAAGCCCACATATGCTGAAATCCTTATTTCTCTGTAAGAGAAAGTTTGTTTAAGACTAAAGCTTGCCAACATGAAATAGGTTTCTTACATATGAAATGAAATGTTATTTCCACTGCAGAAAGACAGATTGTAATGTGTTAGGAGTATATTGATTATTAAGTTATGTTAGAACTTCTATGCACAAGAACTTAGGTTAGTGCTTCTGTGAACAGTAACACTATGTTCTTGCAACTAAGCAAATGAAAAGAATGCAAGCCCACATGTTAGTTTTGAGTGTCTGTGAACAGCAAGTCTATGTTAGTGCAACTAAACAAATGAAGAGAATACAAGCCCACATATGCTGAAAATCTTCGTTCTCTGTAAGAGAAAGTTTGTTAATGCAATGTTAAGACTAAAGCTTGCCCATATGAAAAATGTTTCTACCATATGAAAAGAAATGTTATTTGCATTGCAGAAAGACAGATTTTAATGTGTTAGGAGTTTTATGCTTATGAAGTTATGTAAGAGCTTCTAAGGGTAAGAAGCTTAGTTTAGTGCTTCTGTGAACAGTAACGCTATGTTTTTGCAACTAAGCAAATGAAGAGAATGCAAGCCCACATTTGCTGAAATTCTTATTTCTCTGTAAGAGAAAGTTGGTTTATGCAATGTTAAGACTAAAGCTTGCCCACATGAAAGATGTTTCTAACATATGAAATGAAATGTTATTTGCAATGCAGAAAGACAGATTGTAATGTGTTAGGAGTATATTGATCATTAAGTTATGTTAGAGCTTCTATGCACAAGAACTTAGCCATTAACCAACCATTAACATTAACACTATGTTTTTGCAACTAAGCAAATAAAGAGAATGCACATGTGCTGAAAAGGTTAGTTTGAGTGTCTGTGAACAGCAACACTATGTTAGTGCAACTAAGCAAATGAAGAGAAGGCAAATGCTGAAAACCTCCTTTTTGTCTAAGCGAAAGTTGGTTTTTGCAATGTTAAGAGTAAAGCTTGCCCATGTGAAAGATATTGCTTACATACGAAATGAAATGTTATTTGCAATATAGTAAGACAGATTTTGATGTGTTAGGAGTTTCATGCTAATGAAGTTATGTTAGAGGTTCTAAGCACAAGAAGCTTAGTTTAATACTCTGTGAACATTGTCACTATGTTAGTGCAACTATGCAAATGAAGAGAATTCAAGCGCACATATGCTGAAAACGTACTCGGTTACTAACGTAACCTAGGTTCCCTGAAATACGGGAACGAGTACTGCGTCTTGCTAGACGCATATGGGAAAAAGCCTTTTTTCATTCACGCAGTGAAACTGCACGGTCATGGGTTCGTGCAGTGTATTAAAAACGAACCAATGGCTAGGCAGCAGAGCTGCACGAGACTATGGCGACGAAGCCCGCCAAAGCCTGCCAAAGCCCGCCAGAATGGGCGGGGCATCTGGCTATATAAGACTTAGGGCTTAGGGCGAGCAGAGGCAGCAGTGGAGCTGGAGCGCTTAGGCAGGAAACGTCGCATAGCTTGGGACGATTTCTGTGCCTCCGTGAAGCGCTCGGTGAATCCTTCGACCACCGGGCCGAAGAGACCTTTGGGAGAGACTGGAGCATCGAGGAAGGGGATCTTGATCTCTGTTAGAGTCAGCCACAAATGGCGCTCGAGCACCACAAGGCTGGCCATCGATCTCCCGATTGCCTGGGCGGTGGTCTTGGTGGCACGCAGAGCCAGGTCGGTTGCGCTCCTCAACTCCCTGAGGGTCGCGGGGTCCAGGCCAGACTCATCGGAGGATACGAGGATCTTGGCCTGAAAGACCTGAAGGACCACCATTGAATGAAGTGCCGAAGCCGCCTGTCCAGCTGAAGTGAAGGCGAGTCCAGCGAGAGCGGCTCTACACGGCTTGGACGGCTGAACCGATGCTCTCCAGCCGATGGCCGTGGGTGGGCAGAGGTGCGTGGCCACTGACTCATCTAGGGGAGGTGGCTTATCGTACCCTTTTTCATGTGGGCAACCTTTAGTCCTAACATTGCATAAACCAACTTTCTCTTACAGAGAAATAAGGATTTCAGCATATGTGGGCTTGCATTCTCTTTTTTTGCTTAGTTGCACTAACATAGTTCACAGCACTAAACTAAGTGTCTTCTGCTTCGAAACGCTTACATAACTTCATGAGCATAAAACTCCTAACACATTAAAATCTGTCTTTCTGCATTGCAAATAACATTTCATTTCCTATGTTAGAAACATCTTTCACGTGGGCAAGGTTTAGTCTGAACATTGCATAAATCAACTTTCTCTTACAGAGAAATAAGGATTTCAACATGTGGACTTGCATTCTCTTCATTTGCTTAGTTGCACTAACATAGTGTTACTGTTCACAGAAGCACTAAACTAGGCTTCTTCTGCTTAGAAGCTCTAACATAACTTTATATGGTAGAAACATCTTTCATGTGGGCAAGCTTTAATCTTAACATTGCATAAACCGAATTCTCTAACAGAGAAAGATGGTTTTCAGCATATGTGGGCTTGCATTCTCTTTTTTTGCTTAGTTGCACTAACATAGTTCACAGCACTAAACTAAGTGTCTTCTGCTTCGAAACGCTTACATAACTTCATGAGCATAAAACTCCTAACACATTAAAATCTGTCTTTCTGCATTGCAAATAACATTTCATTTCCTATGTTAGAAACATCTTTCACGTGGGCAAGGTTTAGTCTGAACATTGCATAAATCAACTTTCTCTTACAGAGAAATAAGGATTTCAACATGTGGACTTGCATTCTCTTCATTTGCTTAGTTGCACTAACATAGTGTTACTGTTCACAGAAGCACTAAACTAGGCTTCTTCTGCTTAGAAGCTCTAACATAACTTTATGAGCATAAAACTCCTAACACATTAAAATCTGTCTTTCTGCATGGTAAATAAAATTTCATTTCATATGTTAGAAATATCTTTCATATGGGCAAGGTTTGCATTGCATAAACCAACTTTATCTTAGACAAAAAGGAGGTTTGTATAGCAACTCATAATGTGAAAACTGCACATAAGGTGCACAAGCACACCAGCGTTTTTTGTGTTTTGTTTTTTTTTTTCTCTCATCTTCACTGTTTTGGAAGTCCGTTTAAAGTACACTATAGTTGAAATGTGTTTCTTATTGTGTTCAGAAGTTCATGGCCCTCAGAACTTGATGGGGTATTGTCCTGCTTATTCTTTCAGAGTCAATTTAGTATTAAATGAAGACTGTGTCACAAAATATAAATGGATTATGTAATCCAGCTAAAAGTCTTATCTAAAATTATAAAAGAAAAAGCACAGGTGATATTTTTGCAGGAGATCTTTCACAACAAGAACATGAAAAACTAAAGAAACTAGGTTTTAGAAACAGTTTTTATAGTTCCTTTAAAAAAGGTCATAGGAGAGGAGTGATAATTCTTATCCCCAACTCAGGCTACGTCCACACAAAGCCAGAGTTCTATTTCATCTAAGTCAACACACCACAGTATAGGGGTCAGCCTCGCTAAGGATGAGCTGTCAGGAGACGGTATATCAAATTAACCACGCCCCGCTTGCAATCACGGTCTATAAATACAGGTGCGATGTAGCCGGCGCTTTCTCTTTTTTGCCTCCTACCTATCGATGAAAGCTGTTTGATGGTAAGATTTCGCTACGCGTTCTTTTGTTGTATCTGGCTGACCGGAGTCTCTTTATCCGTGAGGCTTTAGACTGCTGCGTTGGCATGTGCTTTTTGTAAACAAGCGCGTTGTGAGATTAAAGGAGCCTCTTCGCCCGCGAGGGTGAACGCTACCTTGGTTGTGTGTGTGTTTTACTTATAAAACGTAAGGTGAGTATATTTATATTTAAATTTATATTTATATTTATAATTGTATTTATAATATATATATATATATATATATTACAGGAAAGTCTCTTTATCCGCGAGGCTTTAGACTGCCGCGTTGGCACGTGCTTTTTGTAAACAAGCGCGTTGTGAGATTAAAGGAGCCTCTTCGCCCGCGAGGGTGAACGCTACCGTGGTTGTGTGTGTGTTTCACTTATAAAACGTAAGGTGAGTATGTTATAATTGTATTTATAAATATATATATGTATATATATATTACAGGCATTTCATAACAAACAGCCAAAGAGGGGCCTCTTCACCTGTAAGGGTGAAAGTTACAGAGAGCTGTTTGTGATCACAGCGTGGGAGTCTTATTGTAATTCAGACAAAGAGGCCTCTTCGTCTCTGGAGACGAAAGCTATCTAACTGATTTAAGTTTCCTTGTTTTATGATGCAAGAGGAGAACACCACTGGTTTACCCTCTGAGATGCCTGCAGGCAAAGAGCCATTTCGGTCTGAACGAGATCCTCAGGAGGAAGGTGTCAAACGTAAACAAGCTTGTAAACGCAAGCATATAGAAGGGGACATTGGCCAACTTCAGAAGCAAATGCAAGGTATGCAGGAGACCCTGAACATTTGTGAGTGGCTCAGCAATGGGTGGCAGAACCTCAAGACTTAGGGATGCCATTGTCAAAACGTCCATGATGGTGAGCTTTCAGTGGCAGCATCTGGAGTGTTTGGAAGGGATGAAAATGATGTGCCTTCAGAACCCGAGGACATCTCTGAGTGAGAAATGGGATAGTGCTTCTGAGGCCTCAGAGGCTATTGCACTGGACCCTTCAGATAAAGCAGTGATTTCCAGAGCTGCTGAGCGTGCAAAACTGCCTTCCCAGGCTGCTTCAACATCAACCTCAGTGTTTGATAGAGGCCCTCAGCGTCGTAAAACAGAGGGGTTGCCAATACTTCCTGATTTTATAACGGAGTTACAGTCTTCCTGGAAGGCCCCTAGTTCTACGGCCCTCCCTAGGACACAGCTGGGCAATCTGGCAGGGGCAGTAACTTATGGGCTTGCTTCAGCTCCTCAGATCGGACCCACGTTTGCTATGTTGACTGGGGCTATGGCCAGGACTGGAAGAGATGCTACACACCCTAACAAGCATGGTAGAATAATTGACAGTCAGCTGCGGAAAGCCTATCAGGCCTCGGCCTTGTCGGCAAGACTTGCATGCACAAACTCTCTCCTCTTGGTTTATTTAGAGGGTCTGCTGCAGGATTTGTCCTCCACTTTGACAGAGGAGGAAAACATCCCAGAAACAGTGCGAGTGGTTGATATGCTGATCCGAGGAACAAGTGCACACACCCAAGCCCTGGGGCAATCCATGGCCAATATGGTTCAAGCACGCCGTCAGGTATGGCTATCTCAAGCTAATTTGTTAGATCAAGATTGCATGGCTGTCATAGCAGCTCCATTTGTGCCTGGGGAGGTCTTAGAAGCCCATGCAGAAGCAGCTTTGGAGCAGTCTTGTAGAACAAGAGAACTGACTCGATCAGTGGTTAGAGCACCAGCTACTCGTGGGCAACGCACATCAGCTGGGAGCAGTAATTGGGCTCGGGCAGAATCAGCAAACCAGGCCTTCATAGGTCAGCGCCGGTCTGCTGCCCAAGGTGCACCCATAAGACCAAGCCAAGGAGTCCGGCAGTCCTTTCGTAGGACACGACAGTCAGAGTCTTCCAGCACACGTGCAGCAGGAGGGAGGAACCATTACTGACGGTTATCAACCTCCGGCCACACATTTTTCCAGTCAACATCTCTTCCACTGGCGCCAATGCACTCAATGTCCATGGGTGCTGAGCACCTTGGAGCTCGGATACAGGCTCCAATTCAAATCCAAGCCACAGAGGAGGAAAACATCCCAGAAACATTGCGAGTGGTTGATATGCTGATCCGAGGAACAAGTGCGCACGCCCAAGCCCTGGGGCAATCCATGGCCAATATGGTTCAAGCACGCCGTCAGGTATGGCTATCTCAAGCTAATTTGTTAGATCAAGATTGCATGGCTGTCATTGCAGCTCCATTAGTGCCTGGGGAGGTCTTTGGAGCCCATGCAGAAGCAGCTTTGGAGCAGTCTCGTAGAACAAGAGAACTGACTCGATCAGTGGTTAGAGCACCAGCTACTCGTGGGCAACGCATATCAGCTGGGAGCAGTAATTGGGCTCGGGCAGAATCAGCAAACCAGGCCTTCATAGGTCAGCGCCGGTCTGCTGCCCAAGGTGCACCCATAAGACCAAGCCAAGGAGTCCGGCAGTCCTTTCGTAGGACACGACAGCCAGAGTCTTCCAGCACACGTGCAGCAGGAGGGAGGAACCGTTACTGACGGTTATCGACCTCCGGCCCCACATTTTTCCAGTCAACATCTCTTCCACTGGCGCCAATGCACTCAATGTCCATGGGTGCTGAGCACCTTGGGGCTAGGATACAGGCTCCAATTCAAATCCAAGCCACCCCAATTTCAAAGGATTGTTCCTACTGTTTTGAGAGAAGAGACACAGTGCAGGTCTCTGACAGACGAGGTCTCAGTTCTTTTAGGAAAAGGAGCAATAACACGCCTGCCCTCAGGTTCGATAGGGCAGGGGTTTTATTCAACCTATTTCCTGATTCCAAAGAAAGATGGGGGTCTTCGGCCCATCCTGAATCTCAGGAAGTTCAATCATCATTTAAAGCGACTGCCCTTCCGCATGCTTTGTCTTTCAACCCTTTTAACCTTCATCAGACAAGGGGATTGGTTCACAACAGTGGATCTCCAAGATGCCTATTTCCACATCCCAATTCACAAAGACCACAGAAAGTACCTCAGGTTCTACTTTCAGGGCAACGCTTACGAGTACAATGTTCTCCCCTTCGGTCTGTCATTGGCTCCCCGCACCTTCACCAAATGTATGGATGCGGCACTCATTCCTCTTCGTCGTCAGGGCCTACGTATTGCCAATTACTTGGACGATTGGGTAATTTGCTCTCCTACAGAGCAGCAGGCCAGGACCAACACAAAGGTGGTCCTTGCCCACTTGAAGAAATTGGGGCTGACTCTGAACAGCAAAAAGAGTTGTCTCACTCCCACAAGGGTAGCGACATACCTAGGCTTGAGTTTGAATTAAATTATAATGAGAGCATCTCTGACTCTACAGAGGCAGTCAGTGTTGAAGGAGTGCCTGTCCGAGTTCCTCAAAAAGGAGCAAGTTACAGTGAGATTGGGTCGGAGGCTGCTAGGCCTAATGGCGGCAGCCAGTCAGGTGGTGCCATTGGGGTTGCTTCACATGCGCCCATTACAGCGATGGTTAGCAAAGTACCAAGTGAGTCCATACGAGAATGGACAGCGACTGATTCCAAGAGACCTGGATTGTCTTCCAGCTGTCAAGTGGTGGCTCTCAACTCCAGGCCTGAAGGAGGGAGTCAAGCTGGGCCCGTTATGTTCAAGGGAAACCATAACAACAGATGCCTCACAGGCAGGCTTGGGTGCTCTGGCGAGGCAATCCAGTACAGGGAAGATGGGATGCCTCATGGATAGGAGAACACATAAACCTCTTGGAGCTGGAGGCAGTGTTTCGAGCCTTGATCAGTACCTCAGCTTCAGGAGAAGCAGGTAATTGTTTGTTCAGACAGCACAACAATCGTGTCATACATAAATCACCAGGGCGGAGTACGTTCAATATCCTTACACAGGAAGGCCTGGGATCTGCTGTTATGGGCACATGTTCGAGGGGTGTCCCTGAGGGCTGTACACTTGCTGGGTGAGGACAACGTAGCAGCCGACCTCTTGTCAAGGGGGGGGTCCCAAGCCAGGAGAATGGCGTCTTCACCCAGCAGTGGTACAGGCAATTTGGCTTCGTTTCGGGAAAGGCAAAGTAGATCTTTTTGCCACACAGGAAATCACACACTGTCCCCTGTGGTATTCGATGGTGGGCCCCAGAGGGCCTCTAGGGGTGGATGCTCTGGCAAACAAATGGCCCCCAGTACTCCTGTATGCATTTCCTCCTTTCCCACTTCTGCCTGCAGTCTTGGCCAAGGTGAGAATTTTGAATGCCAAAGTCCTGCTGGTGGCACCAGATTGGCCTCAACAGTCATGGATGTCGGATTTAATCGCTTTGCTGGGAGGGTCACCAGTCCTGTCCCAGTCAGACAGGACATGCTGTCTCAGGCCCGGGGTCAGATCTCCCACCCGAATCCAGGGAAGTACAGGTTACACGTCTGGCCACCAGACGGGAGTCAGCCAGAAATCTTGGGGAAGCAGTTCTAGCCACTTTGCAGGCAGCCAAAGCCCCGTCTACAAGGCAACTTTATGCTTCTAGATGGCAGAGGTTTTCTAGATGGTGTCAGTCCATAGGGATAGACCCATTTTCATGTGAAGTGGATTCAATCCTGTCATTTCTCCAATTCCTGCTGGAGACTGGAGTAACAGAATCAACCTTGAGAGGGTATGTAGCTGCTATATCTGATCATCATGAAGGCTATGGAGGTTACACAGTTGGGTTTCAACCTCTTGTCAGGCGTTATCTGAAGGGGGCTCGCAGACTGTGTCCATCTCGAGCTCGGCTAATTCCCTCATGGGATCTGGGTATTGTCTTGAAGGCTCTGACTGGATTTCACATGGGCCAGATGTGGGCCGGATCTGGGCCAACACTATGTTGCTGTCTGTGTTGTCAGGCGTTATCTGAAGGGGGCTCGCAGACTGTGTCCATATTGAGGTTGGATAATTCCCTCATGGGATCTGGGTATTGTCTTAAAGGCTCTGACAATACCTCCTTTTGAACCGTTACATGAAGTAGGGATGGAATTTCTCACACTGAAAACTGCATTTCTTTTGTCTGTTTCTTCAGTTAAGAGGGTGAGTGAAATTCATGCCTTCTCTGTGCACCCTGCGTGTTTAAGATTAGGAGAAGAAGGCTCATCAATTTCACTTCTTCCAAACCCCTCATTTCTCCCAAAAGTTCTGCCCCGTTCCTTTGTTTCCAGGCCCTTGGTGCTAGAACCTTTCCATCCACCTCCTCACAATTCAACGGAATCAGCCAGACTGCATCTAATCTGTCCAGTCAGGGCACTGAGAAGATACATTTCTTGCACACAACAGATAAGACATACCGATCAGCTGTTTGTCTGTTATGGAGACTCTGTGCAAGGCCAGGCGGTGTCCAAGCAGAGGCTGGCAAAATGGGTGGTCAGGCTGATAGAGCTAGCCTATCACAGCGCAGGGATGCCTCCTCCAAATGGAGTGGTGGCCCACTCTACAAGAGGAGTAGCTGCCTCCTGGGCATTGTTTAGAGGGGCCTCTCTGGAGGATGTGTGCAGCAGCTGGTTTGGTCATCATCTATGACATTTGCCAAATTATATCGTCTGGATGTTGCTATGACAGTCTCATCAACTGTCCTGCAAACAGCGGGAGATCTGACTGGGGCGAGACGTGGGCTGATGACGTCATCGTTTCAGAAAATATATGGATTCGCTGTCCACACGAAAACGCGAGGGCGGCGTTTTCAGATTTATCCACTCTTGGACCCGGTTTCAAGTGGTTTGATGTGGTGGCTCAAGAGACAGAGGGAGTCCTAATTCTAGGAGGGGATTTTAATGCCAAAGAGAGATTGAGAGATGGTCAACTCTATCCATGGAATTTAGTTCAAGAATAGAGGTTGTGAAAATTAATATTGTCCTGAGATTACTATATCTTTTCCAAGCTTTGCCAGTAATCATTCCCAAGATTCAGTTCAGGGCTTGGGACAGGATGATTTCGAGATTTGTCTGGGAAGGGAAAAAGCCTCGAATAAAATATGCAACATTACAGCTAGCAAAGGGCAAAGGAGAATTAGCCCTACCAAATTTACAGGAATATTTTTACGCAGCACAAATTAGGTATTGTATATGCTGGTGTAACCCTAGTTACACATCTAAATGGAAAAATATAGAACTTGCAAACCAGGAGTTACCCATACAGTGTCTCTTAGGTGACAAGGAAAAATCCTTGGCCCTAAAAAATAATCTTGATGAAATAACAGTAACCACACTTGAGGTATGGTTTAAACTAGTCGCGCAGTATAGCCTACAAAATCAGATTATATTGTTGAGATGGGTGGCATTTGACCATAATTTTAAACCAGGGCTTCTTGATGTAGGATTTAGGAGATGGGCAACTAAAGGTTTAATAGCATTGTGCACCTTTGTAGCACAAGGGAAATTTAAAAGTTTTCTAGAATTAAAAGACAATTATACTTTAGATAATAATGATTTTTACAGCTATTTACAAATACGGGACTATTTTGAAAGAGAGTATAAAATAATGGGAAATACTGAATTGAATAAACTAGTAAAATTGATAATTGACTCCTATACAAAGAATTATCCTAGAATAATCTCTTTTCTCTACCAAGCCCTGATGGAGAATAGAAAAAACGTATCTAGCTATATCAAGCAAAAATGGGAAAGAGAACTAGAGAAAGAAATTCCAAATGAAAAATGGTATTTAGTTTGTAAGATACAACATACAATTACTTGTTCCCGGAGGTGGAAAGAGTTTGCATGTGTAACCCCCATAAGAAGTTCTTACAGGAATGTAATTCTTATAATTTCTAATGTTAATAATTTGTTATATTATATTATATTATATTATTGTCACGCTGTGACTGTGAGGGAGCACGGAGCGAGGAACGAGGAGACCAGGAGTACATCAACGTAGGAGACTTTAATGGGAACCAGGAAAACACACGGAGTACATGGAGACATTCACAGACATCAACGGGTGCACATTCAGTGTATGACATTCAAGAACTGACAACACTGACTGAAAGGACTGGGGTTTTTAAACACAGCATAACGAGGGACTAAGGAGACACACCTGGAATCAAATGAACAATCAACATGAGGGAGAAACTGGGTCACATGGGGCAAAACACACACAAAACATGGAACGGAGTTTGACAATTATATTATATTATTCTATTATATCCTTTTGTCACTTATTATATTCCTCCAATCATAATTCTGCATAAAACCTGAATTTAGAAAATCTGCCTAGCAATTGTTGAGCAGTCATGAACAGGTATTTGTGATTGGTTAAATATTTCAAGCTCCGCCCCTGTTATATACATAGAATGGGTGCAAGAGAGTGCAATGTTGGAATAACTCCCTGATTTCAAACCTTCAGCTTGAACACCGCAAACAAAATCCCCTAACCTTTTCAGAGTTCCTACTTCTGTTGCACACTGAAGAGGATAGACAGGCAGCTAAGTGTAACTGCATGAGACAGCACCTTGGGATTACAAGAGCAAAGACACAGCCAAATGTACAGGCTGCTTGTAACCCGTGTCTGACAAATTTTGACTTACCAGTTGACAGTGACTATATTTCTTCAGCGGCTGTGCAGCCTTTGCAGAAACAGATTGCAAAACTGCAAACTCAGGTTGCAAAGCTTTTGACTCTTCGTTATGAGAAAGGGGCACGGACAAAAGTTCCAAAGCGAGACAAATCAAAGCCAGCTGATAACAAACAAGGCACAAATTTATTGTCAGACCTTTCTGTTTCCACTCCAAAACCTAAACCTTGGTATTGTTTTAGGTGCGGAGAAGATGGCCACATTGCTTCCTCTTGCAGTAATGCTCCAAACCCCAACCTAGTGCAGGCTAAAAGGAAAGAACTTAGAGAGAAGCAGCATGCTTGGGACATCAAGAATGGTAACCTAAGATGGCAGGATTTAAACTAGATGAGGGCCCTGTTGCGGGACATACAGAGTCCATGCTTAATTCATGTCCCACATTCAAAAATCCACAGGGATGCACTTTAATGACATACCGTCCCACAGTGCAAAAAGTTGCCAAGACAGCTTATTAAAATGCACTGCAGTTGTTCAAGTATTTGGGAAAGACTGCAACTGTCAACTGGATACGGGCTCACAGGTTACAACGGTTGCTCAGTTATTCTATAACAACAATCTCTTTGACCAACCCATACATCCTATTAACCAATTGCTTGCAGTCGAGGGAGCCAATGGTCAGCTAGTGCCCTATTTGGGGTACATTGAGGACTGCATTAAGTTCCCCAAAGAATTCATATATTCAGAACCTGAAATACGTACCCTTGCTTTGGTTGTTCCAGATGTCAGTTCTAGCAGTGAAGTTCCACTGTTGATTGGCACTAACACTCTGGATTCCATATATGAACAGTGCAGCAACCAGCCAAACATGCAAAGTGGTTCCTCTCTTTATGGTTATAATCAAGTCTGGAGAGTACTGAATAAGAGTCAAAAGCAGGCTGCAAGTGGTAAGCTGGGCCTAGTGAAGCTAAAGGGAAGAACAAATGAAGTCCTGCCTGCGGGGCAGATTTTATTTGAAGAGTACATCGCACAGTCAGCGTTGGTGGGAAACAAGACCTGGGCTTTACTTGAACAGCCATCAGAATCTGTTCTTCCTGGTGGAGTGTTTGTGGACAACTGTCTCATTACCTTACCGAGAAGCAGTCCCTTCAAAGTACCAGTCTCCTTGAGGAATGAAACTGATCACGACATTCTACTTCCCAGTAACTGTATTTTGACTGAACTCAGCATTCCACACAAGATCATTCAAAATCCTTGCGTGAGAGAGGGGAAGCTGGCTGCAGTTAGTTCTTCTAGTCAGCAAGAGAGTACTTCTGATCCTAAATTACAGTTTGACTTTGGGCAGTCTCCATTATCATCTGATTGGAGAGAACGTATAGTGCAGAAACTGAATTCTTTCTGTGATGTTTTCTCTCAGCATGATCTTGACTTTGGTCATGCCACAAAGATAAAGCATCATATTAGATTAAAGGATGAGACACTGTTTAAACAAAGGGCATGTCCCATTCATCCCAGAGATCTTGAGGCAGTGAAAAAACATTTGCAAACTCTTCTTAATGCTGGTATAATCCCGGAATCTGAGTCTTCATTCGCATAACCAATAGTTGTAGTACGAAAAAAGAATTGAGATGTACGCCTCTGCGTGGATTATAGGAAATTAAATATGCAAACGATCCGGGATGCATATGCGCTTCCAAATTTGGAGGAGTCATTCTTAGCACTTGCGGGATCGCAGTGGTTTTCCGTGATGGATTTGAAGTCCGGATATTACCAGGTGGAAATGGAAGAGGAAGATAAGCCCAAAACAGCCTTCACTTGCCCATTAGGTTTTTGGGAGTTTAATCGGATGCCTCAGGGCATTACAAATGCTCCCAGCACTTTCCAATGCCTTATGGAAAGATGCATGGGAGACATTCATTTGAAAGACGTTTTTGTTTTCTTGGACGATTTAATAGTTTATTCTGACACGTTGGAAGAGCATGAAAATAGGCTCATCAATGTGTTAGGATGTCTCAGAGAGTATGCACTGAAGTTGTTTCTTGACAAATGTAAATTCTTTCAGACTGAGGTACGTTACTTGGGACACATTGTGTCAAGAGAAAGTGTTAAAACAGATCCTGAAAAAATTAGAGCACTAAAGACCTGGCCGAGACCCCAAAATTTAAAGGAACTGAAGTCTTTCCTTGGATTTTCAGAATATTACAGACGTTTCATTAAAGACTACTCAAAGATCGTCAAACCACTGACCAACCTCACGGCTGGTTACCCGCCTCAGCGCAAGGGGAGTAAGGTAGCTACTGGTGGCCAGTACTTTAATACCAAAGAGCCTTTTAATGAGCGTTGGAGCCAAGAGTGTCAGGAAGCTTTTAAGTCCATTATTGACAAGTTAACTTCTGCTCCCATTCTTGGCTTTGCTGACTCCAAGTTACCTTACACCCTGCACACAGATGCTAGCACTACTGGGTTGGGTGCAGCATTGTAACAGGAGCAGGATGGCCAAACACGTGTAATTGCAAATGCAAGCAGAGGGTTAAGTCGCAGCGAATCAAGGTACCCAGCCCATAAGCTTGCATTTTTAAATGGGCTAACGTGGAAAAGTTCCACGACTATCTGTATGGGAGTCAATTTACAGTAGTCACCGATAATAATCCATTGACTTACCTACTCACCACAGACAAGTTGGACACAGCCAGCTATCGCTGGTTAGCTGCTTTGTCCACTTTTAATTTTAACATCAAGTACAGGGCGGGCAAACACAACATGGATGCTGATGGTTTATCTAGAAGACCTCACGATGTGTTGGAGGACAATGGTATATCGGAAAGTGAGAGTCAACAAATCCAGCAATTTACCTCGCATCTCTTGACGTCTTCTAGTCCACTGAGAGAAATCGCTAGAGACACAGTTGAAGTGACATGTCAAAAGCATTTTATTAGCCAAAACTGTGAGCAAGATTCTTACCTTGGCTATGTAGAATCCTTAACAATGCAGTCATCAGCAGTCCCAGCTAGTTTTGAGGAACAGGACATTGAGTGTGGTGTTTCACTCCTGCAAAAGTATAGCCAGGCAGATCTCAGGAAGCTGCAAAGACAGGATCCTATCATTAGTCAAGTTATAGAGCTCCTAGAGTCTGAAGAAAGAGCACCTACCAGCTTAAAAGGTAACAGTCCTGATCTCCATTTGATGCTACGAGAGTGGGACCGTTTTCGGCTGAGAAATTATCTTCTGTTTAGAACACGGATGAGTGATGGCCAGACAGTTTTCCAGTTTTCCATATACATAGAATGGGTGTGAGAGAGTGCAGCGTGAGATTGAGACGAAGATTATGAGCCGTGAACAATTAAGCTGCCTAAACTTAGCGAAATTGTTGTTACAGGTTAAAAGAGTTGAAAAGGAGCATATGCATCAGAAAGAGGTGCAGAAGAATTGTTATCTGCATTTTTTGTTGATTCTGGAAATGGAAAAACATTAATTGAATTTCGGCCAGGTTTTGGTTTCCCCTTGAATTCGCTCTTCTGGAGAGAAGAGAGCGAGCCACCCAGCTTGAATTTGGTGATCTTCAATTGATTTGTGCAGAGTGCTCTTGAATCCAGCATTTCGGTAGGACTGTACAATTTACGACCTATGGATTTCCCCTTCTAGAACTTTTGCTTGATATTGAACCTAAAGGAACTTTACTCCCTGTGAATTTGAAACAACTAATCTGAGCTCAGCAACGTGAACTGAATGGACAGAACTGGTGATCCTTAATTCATCAAGTAATACACGTACACTGATAATGCACACACACACTTGTTTATTGTAATTTTTATTTAATTTGTTGTTCAAATAATACAAGTTATTGTTTTGTATACAAGTAATTGTTGTTTCTCATATCAAAACTTACTAAGGTGAGTTGTTGATTTGGGGTTTACAGACTATTGTATATATTTATTCAACCGAACCTAGTGTGTACTTACCATTAGGGATGCACCGATACCGATACTGAGCTCTTGTACTCATACTCGTACTCGTTAAAATGCCCCGATACCAAACGCCGATACCACACAGCATGTGATAAACGCCATATTCAGACAAAGAAACACAGACAACAGACAGCAGAATGGAGTTAAGGATGTCTACTACGAAGTATATGTATGCAATGAATATAACGTTAAACATTCTGTATTAATGCCTGTATAGCTGATGTGCGCGAGCTGATAAGAAAAGGACGTTGAGTGGATTGAGCGCGCAGCGGCGCAGATGCGCGAGCTTGTCGAGTGAATATACCTTTCTCACAGACATCACTGGAAAGTTTGTAGTTCGGTCGGATATGTCAAAAACAAGTAAGTAAAACAATGGAAACTGTGATAATGTGAGAAATGTTGAAGGTGTCTGAATATATTTTGGTTTGACTGTATCTATTTGATAAATGAAGTTAACCAACTAACATTATACATACTCTTTTGGTTTCTGTACCCAATATTTAAAAAATGTACAAATGCAATAAAAATATTGGTATCGGTACTCGGTATCGTCAAGTACCAAAAATAAAAGTATCGGTATCGGGCGAGTACTGGAAAAAGTGGTATCGGTGCATCCCTACTTACCATACAAGGGTTACACATGGAAAAAATTTGGAACGTTTCTTCATTAGTCCCAAAATGAAAAGCAAACAATTATCCACACCACAACTGTGTTGGAGGATGTGTGGTCAGGTCAATGTTGACCATCTTCATGTATTCTGGAGCTGTGCAAAAATATTACCTGTCTGGAACATGGTTTTGTTGGAGTTTAAAAAGATCTTAGGATATGAAATACCAAGAGATTTCACAACTTTGTATCTTGGAAACTTTGCATCCATTGTGTTGAATGGAGATGAGTATCTTGTAAATATATTAAGTGTTGCATGTAAGAAGAGTATTACCAGGCATTGGTATAAGCAAGACACCCCCTCACTTGGTGAATGGATAGAAATTGTTAAAGAAATATACAATATGGAAGAATTGACTTTTATTTTGAGACTTAAAAAGGAATTTCAAAAATACTGGAAGAAATGGACGGAATACTGTAATGTAAACAATCATTGACCATATATTCATATGTGAATAAAGATATAGACATATATGTATACATATACTTTGTCAAAAACAGAATGTATACCCCCTTATTGTATTGTTTATTTGTTTAATGTTTATTTTATTTTTTTCTTCTTGATGTAGTTTTCTTACAAAATGTTCAATAAAAATAGTTTAAAAAAAAAAAAAGAAAAAGAAAGAAAGAAAGAAAAAAATAGGTCAAATAAGATTAAACTGTGCTAGCCAATAACAAAGTATATATTGACCTACATATACTGTAAATGTTGGGTATAACTTTTGCATTTACAAACTGATAGAAAAACTTTAAAATGCACTGGGTGTCACGGTTGCACTACTGTGAGGAGTGCGGAGCGAGGAACGAAGGAGACGAGGAGTACATCAATCGAGAGATTTTAATGAATTCAAGGGAACACGGAAAACACTCGT
>NW_015646362.1:18575-19151 GCF_001515625.1 Sinocyclocheilus rhinocerous | reverse complement strand
TCGGACGAACAATACCGGACAAGGAACTCAAAATAGGAAACACTTTAAATACACAACTTAATCAGGGGAAGACGAGACACACCTGGAATCAAATGAGAAACAATCAGGGAGCAGGAACAGGAAGATAACCAAATAAGGGCAAGGAAGGCACATGGGGAGCAAAACACACACAAAACAAGGAACAAAGTCTGACATAACTCCCCCTCCCGGAAGGTGCATCCCGCGCCGTACAACATCCAATGTGGAGGGGGGGTGGGCGCTCTGGAGGCCTCTAGGAGCAGGGTTCCAGGACGGAAGGCCTCCAGGACGGCGCCCGTTCCGGGACCCATGGCAGATCTGGCAGTACGGGGCGCCATGGCGGAGCAGGCAGACTAGGAGGCCATGGCGGATAAGGCAGACTAGGAGGCCACGGCGGAGCAGGCAGACTAGGAGGCCATGGCAGAGCAGGCAGCTTAGGAGGCCATGGCAGAGTAGGGAACTCAGGAGGCCCTGGCGGAGCAGACAGTTCAAGAGGCCATGGCGGAGCAGACAGTTCAGGAGGCCATGGCGGAGTAGGGAACTCCGGAGGCCATGGCA
>NW_015646362.1:14411-18175 GCF_001515625.1 Sinocyclocheilus rhinocerous | reverse complement strand
GGATCTGGCAGTTCGGGGCGCCATGGCGGATCTGGCAAACTCGGAGACCATGGCGGAGCAGGGAACTCAGGCGGCCATGGCGGATCAGGGGACTCGGGGAGCCATGGCGGATCTGGTAGCCCAGGAGGCCACGGTAGAGCAGGTAGTTCAGGAGGCCATGGCAGAGCAGCCTCCGAGGCCGCGGTCCCAGCCCTCGCCCCGGCCTCTACGGCTGGAGCCCTACTACCCCCCCAAAATACTTGGGGACGATTACGGGCTCCGAGGCCCTCCGTGGGCCAAACATAGGAACATGAGCCCTCCATGGGCTAAACTCAGGAACATGAGCCCTCCGTGGGCTAAACTCAGGAACAGGAGCCCTCCGAGGGCTAAACTCAGGAACAGGAGCTCTCCGTGGGCTAAACTCAGGTACAGGAGCCCTCCGTGGGCTAAACTCGGGAACAGGAGCCCTCACTGAGCTAAACTCGGGAACAGAAGCCCTCCGTGGGCTAAACTCAGCAACAGGAGCCCTCTTTGGGCTTAACTGGGGATCAGGGACTGGGAAGCGCTTACGAGGAGCTGGCACTGGAGGGTGCTCTGGATGAGCAGGCACAGCAAGGCGCTTTCGAGGAGCTGGCACTGGAGCGAACTCAGTGGCTGGAGCTGACACTGGAGTGGACTCAGGGGCTGGAGCCGACACTGGAGCGAGCTCTGGGGCTCGAGCCGACACTGAAGCGAGCATTCGGGCGTGCTCACGGGCGAGGAAGAGGGCCCTGAGCCAGTCATTACTCCGCTTCCTCCTCTTCTGATTACGGGTGAACTGGGCGTCTGGCGGGCTTGAGAGAGCTGCGGCCGGCGGGCTTCACTTCGTAGCGGCCGGCGGGCCTCACTCGGGAACGGCCGGCGGGCTTGTGGGAGCCGTGGCCGGCGGACTTGACAATGGTGCGGCCGGCGGGCTTGAGTGAGTCGCGGCTGGCGGGCTTGACAACAGCACGGCGAAGTGTGCGCCGGTTTCCATGTCGCAGGGAAAAACTGTCACGGTTGCACTACTGTGAGGAGTGCGGAACGAAGGAGACGAGGAGTACATCAATCGAGAGATTTTAATGAACTCAAGGGAGCACGGAAAACACACGTAGCACTCGGACGAACAATACCGGACAAAGAACTCAAAACAGGAAACACGTTAAATACACAACTTAATCAGGGGAAGAAGAGACACACCTGGAATCAAA
The DNA here is from genome assembly GCF_001515625.1 of Sinocyclocheilus rhinocerous. Lineage (NCBI taxonomy): Eukaryota > Metazoa > Chordata > Actinopteri > Cypriniformes > Cyprinidae > Sinocyclocheilus > Sinocyclocheilus rhinocerous. The sequence goes on along the minus strand of NW_015646362.1, from coordinate 16,967 downwards.
TGAGAAACAATCAGGGAGCAGGAACAGGAAGATAACCAAATAAGGGCAAGGAAGGCACATGGGGAGCAAAACGCACACAAAACAAGGAACAAAGTCTGACACTGGGTTACTTCCTCTGCACTTTTAGTCTTTAGAGGATATGCCTGTGGCCACTTAGTTAAATAGTCAATAAGTACACATATGTACTGGTTACTACTGGAAGTGGTTTTCAGTTTTCCAATCAAATCCATGGCAATTGTGAGCCTGGACCACAAAACCAGTCTTAAGTCACTGGGGTATATTTGTAGCAATAGCCAAAAATGCATTGTATGGGTCAAAATTATTGATTTCTTTTTTATGCCAAAAATCATTAGGATATTAAGTAAAGATCATGTTCCATGAAGATATTTTGTAAATTTCCTACTGTAAATATATTAAAACTTCAATTTTTGATTAGTAATATGCATTGCTAAGAACTTCATTTGGACAAGTTTAAAGGCGATTTTATCAATATTTAGATTTTTTGCACCCTCCAGATTTTCAAATAGTTGCATCTCGACCAAATATTGGATATAGTCCTACCCTAACAAACCATACATCAATGGAAAGCTTATTTATTCAGCTTTGGGCGCTAAATAGGAAAAGGATCTTCCGCCCGCAGTTGATTTTGATATTCTAGGAATGATCAAATTGTCAGAGTTTTGAGAACGCAGCGGACGTGGAGGACTATAATGTAACAAGAGCTCATTCAAATATGGAGGTGCTAAACCATTCAGGGCTTTATAAGTAATAAGCAAGATTTTAAAATCTATACAATGTTTAATAGGTAGCCAGTGCAGTGTTGACAGAACCGGGCTAATATGGTCATACTTCCTGGTTCTAGTAAGAACTCTAGCTGCTGCATTTTGGACCAGCTGGAGTTTGTTTATTAAAACCAAGTAGGAATGTCCTTTATCGTTAGTTGTTTGCCCGCTGCTCTCCGACAGGTAAACTTAGTGCTCTCTCATGTAAAAACAAAGGTCAAAACACAACACTGATATCTACCATAGACTGTAAAAAAAACAGATCTCTACCAACTTTCACGTTTCGCCTTGCCAGTAGTCATGTCTCAGCAGGGCTACAATTGCCATCTAGCGGTTGGGAATTGGAATTGCATTTTTATTTATAAAATGAAAGACAGTCAAATATCAATAATATCGTATAATGTGTATGAATGTAACATTTAACAGCTTGTGGGATGCATGACATCATATTATCAAATGCAAGTAAACTTTTGAAACATTTAAATTAGCATTATATTTGGCATAATAAATAATGCTATATTTAATAATGCTGTAAAATAATTAAATAAAATATAAAATAATGCTAATTTAAATGTTTCAAAAGTTTACTTGCATTTTAATAAGAAGCTGCGTGGGCGAAAATTACATGTAAACAATTTTAAGGCTATTTTGGCTATGCTCATCGCTGGTCTGGTTACTGGTATAGGGCTATAGCCAAGCCATTAAAATTAGACCACAGATTGCCTCGACCAAACACCTTGTAAACGCTGTTGACTTTGCTTACATGATGGAATATCATACATCTCAAGTTATTTTGCCAAAAAACGACGTAACCAAATTCAAGGTTATTTGGGCTAGAAGTGGGTTACACATAGCCGGACTATATCGGGTCTATACTTAACAGAGACGGTGAAATGACGGCTATTGCTTGCTGGGTGCGAACACTTGGGTTCCTCACATCAGCAGAAAGATGTTATATCCGTCAGATAAGAGCAAGACATCATTCAAAACGATCTATTTTTTATTTGTGTACCTTCAAAATAACAGTAAAACGTTGTACTTTTGTAAAATAAAGAAAACATACAAAATGCACTTGCCGTCTCTGTGAACCTCTTCCTGAAATGAAGAAAAACTCAGTGATACTGTCATTATACTTTATACTATATTTATAGAAACCTTGACATGCCCGCTTTTACCTGTTTACATTTTGCTTATTTGACATTAAATGCATTATATAAGTCACTTTGGAATATAAATCATAGCACATTCAAAAGATAAAAAAAAAGCAACATATGGTATAGCAAATTATTTTGCAGGACCCCCTGGCTTTGGGTCACGACACGGACCCCAGTTTGAAAACCCCTGCTCTTACTCATTATCCTCTCCTAACAGTAATAACCATAACAAGACTTATAATCAATCAGGTAAAGGCGAGCCAGGCACATCAGTGACTTCGCGAGGCCGGTGCATTTAGTGGCTGAACCCTTTCGTGATGCGAGCATAGACAAATAAATACAGGTGAATATAACCATGACAGGTCGCTAGGACAGCTCATTTAACATTAACGGATCACCAGGTAGGCATACAGCAGTGACAGACAGAAACATATAACGGTATCCTGTATGGAAAGATGTTTCCCAGCTGACAGTTGTCCATTTTCACCTGTACAAGTGAATAGAACACTGAGAATCGGCAGCTAATGAGGCGCGTTGGAGTAACGTCATCGTCCCATCGGCTAGAGGAGGGCCTGTCAATCTAGAACTAGTGGACCAATGATGACGCTTAAGCCCGCCCT
>NW_015646362.1:11829-14119 GCF_001515625.1 Sinocyclocheilus rhinocerous | reverse complement strand
GGAAAAACAGCATAAGCATACAAAAAATAAAAATATGTGCAGAAAATGTCTGAGAGCACAAAAAAAACAGAAATATAACCAAGGAAAACATGATTTTGTGTGCAATTCGGATAATTTTTCATTAATATTTCAGTTTTGTGCAATATGATTTTAAATGTGTTTAAAGTTTTGACCATTGTTTGCTATTCTGAAAACTTTGCTTTCATTTTTTTATTTTGTGTAATATAATTTTACTTGCGTTTTTAAATTTGTTTCATGCTTATTTTTTTATCCGTGACTGTAATACATTTGGTGGGAATCTGATCCCATAGGCTTCTTTGCTGCCCTTCTTGACACCAGGCCATTGTCCAAAAGTCTTCGCCTCACTGTGTGTGCAGATGCTCTCACACCAACCTGCTGCCATTCCTGAGCAAGCTCTGCACTGGTGGTGACATGATTCCGTAGCTGACTCCTCAGGTGGAGATGGTCCTGGCGCTTGCTGGACACTCTGGGACATCCCGAAGACTTCTTCACTGCAGTCGAACCTCTCTCCTTGAAGTTCTTGATGATCCTGTAAATGGTTCTTTCAGGTGCAATATTCTTTGTAGCAATTTCCTTGCATGTGAGGCCATTTTGATGCAAAGCGATGATGGCTGCACGTGTTTCTTTGGAGGTAACCATTGATAACAAGAACATAATGATTGGAAGCACTTTTTCCATCCTTTTATAGCAATCAGTCTGCTCTTACAATCTAATTACTATCATAGTGATTTAATTCATCATCCATGAATGAATGAACAAGAACACAATGATTGGAAGCGCTTCGCAAACTTTGCAAAACACAAAATTTATGTCACTGCCAAAACTTTTGGCCATGACTGTATAATACCATAATAAATAAATGAATAACAATAGATGAATAATAGCAAGTAGAATATGTAATATCAATGGTGGAATTATACAGAATAGACAATAACGAAGAATAAATTAATAGTAAATTATAAGGTAAAATAAATAATTGTGTAATGTACAATTTTATAATAGTATTTGTGTAATAATTATTAAACAATGACACGACACAAAAAATGTGGTCATGAATTCCAAATTGTGTTTAATTAATGAGCTCCTTGAATATTATATATATATATACGTATATATACAGTGCTGCTTGAAAGTTTGTGAACCCTTTAGAATTTTGTTTTCTTTCTCCAAACATAACGCTGCTCATTTAAACCAAAATGTTCTATTTTGTTCTCATCCATCCACAAAACATTTCTCCAGAATTCCTCTGGCTTGTCCACATGATCTTTGGCAAACTGCAGATAGGCAATGTTCTTTTTGGAGAGCAGTGGCTTTCTTCTTGTGACTCTGCCATGGACACCATGGTTGTTCAGTGTTCTCCAGATGATGGGCTCATAAACATTAACATTAGCCAATGTGAGAAAGGCCTTTAGCTGCTTAGAAGTTAGCCTGCAGTCCTTTGAAACCTAGCTGACTTTTACACGTCTTGCTTTTAGAATGTTCTTTGTTGGTGGAGCACTCCTGGGGAGGGTAACAGTGGTCTTGAATTTCCTCCATTTGTACACAATCTGTCTGACTGAACCACTTCAATTCTGTGATGTTGGTGGGTTTCCTCCTATGAACTGCTTGCTTCAGATCCTTCTTCAACATTTCCATTGGATTAAGGTCCGGAATTTGACTCAGTCATTCCAAAACATTAACTTTGTTCTTCTTTAACCATTCTTTGGACTTGTGTGCTTGGGGTCGGTGTCTTGCTGCATGACCCACTTTCTCTTGAGATTCAGTTCTCGGACAGATGTCCTGACATTTTCCTTCAGAATTAGCTGGTATAATTCAGAATTTATTGGTCCATTAATGATGGCAAGCCATCCTGGACCAGATGCAGCAAAACCGGCACAAACCATGATACTACCACCACCATGTTTCAAAGATAGGATAAGGTTCTAATGCTGGAATGCAGTGTTTTCTTTCTCCAAACATAACGCTGCTCATTTAAACCAAAATGTTCTATTTTGTTCTCATCCATCCACAAAACATTTCTCCAGAATTCCTCTGGCTTGTCCACATGATCTTTAGCAAACTGCAGATGGGCAGCAATGTTCTTTTTGGAGAGCAGTGGCTTTCTTCTTGCGACTCTGCCATGCACACCATGGTTGTTCACTGTTCTCCTGATGATGGACTCATAAACATTAACATTAGCCAATGTGAGAAAGGCCTTTAGTTGCTTAGAAGTTAGCCTGCAGTCCTTTGAAACCTAGTGGACTTTTACACGTCTTGCTTTTAGAGTGTT
>NW_015646362.1:4466-11513 GCF_001515625.1 Sinocyclocheilus rhinocerous | reverse complement strand
CTTTTCTAGCCTGATGAACAACATCAACTCTTTTTCTGAGGTCCTCAGAGTTCTCAATTGTTTGTGCCATGATACACTTCCACAAACATGACCAAACTTTGATAGATCCCTGTTCTTTAAATAAAACAGGGCACACACTGACACCTGATAGTCATCTCACTGATTAAAAACACCTCTGAACAGATGGACTCTAATTTCACCTTCAAATTAACAGCTAATCCTCGAGATTCACATACTTTTGCTGCTCACAGACATGTAATATTGGATCAATTTCCTGAATAAATAAATTACAAAGTATATATTTTCATCTCATTTGTTTGATTGGGTTCTCTTTGTCAACTTTCAGGACTTGAAAATCTGATGATTTTTGGGGGTTATATTTTTGCAGAAATATAGACAATTATAAAGGGTTCACAAACTTTCAAGGAGCACTATATATATATATATATATATATATTAGGGCTGTCAAAATTAACCCGTAAGACCTTCGTTCATCTTCGGAACACAATTTAAGATATTTTTGATGAAATCTGAGGGCTCTCTGACCCTCCCATAGACAGCAAGGTAACTACCACGTTCAAGGTCCAGAAAAGTACCAAGATGATCAACAAAGTAGTCCGTGTGACATCAGTGGTTCACATGAGATGTGTTCCGAAGATGAACGAAGGTCTTACGGGTTTGGAACAACACGAGGGTGAGTAATTAATGACAGAATTTTCATTTTTGGGTGAACTAACACTTTAACGTGCAATTGCAGCGCGGCGTGCACATTTTCTGTTTGACCCGTGGCCTAGCCCGTAGTTGGAGAAATGGGAAATGCACAGTGTTGCCAACTTAGCGACTTTGCGATTTTTTTTATTCAAAAAAGCACCTAGCGACAAATCTTTAGGGTTTGGCCAAACCTTAGGCCTATTTAGTTTCTGAGACTCGCTGGTACTGCCGCGCGAGCGCGAGGTCTTGCTTTCCCAGCGCGTGCACACACCTCTTTCTCTCTCTCCTTGTGTCTGCATTGTTCAGCGAGTGGCTGAGAGGAGCAACACGCTTTCAGTTAAAACTATTAACAGTTAAAACAACATAACAGATATTATGTTGCTTTAATTTTGCATGCAAGTATAGCCGAAATCACAGCACAGCTACTGTCTTTATCGTATGTGTATTTGATTTCATCAGACGACGGCTCGACTATCAGGATTTTGTGCAGATTAACGTCTCGAAATGGGTCGCGTTTCAGTCACAATTTCATATTCATTCTGTTGTCTGACAACAGAAACAGTAAAATATATCAATGAAAACAGTTTTATTAAGAATTTAGCTGCATCAAAATACAGTATGTGGGCACAGAGAGGCAAACAAATGTAATAATAAATAATAAATGTACATTTTGCATGTTCAGAAGAAGTGAGCTGCCCTGTCCTGCGAAAATGTAAACAGGCGTGTGTAAGTAAATTGCTCAGTGCAAATAAAGAGAAGTAATGGGAACCTGGTTACCACTATGTTCTTTTTTCATGTGTCTAATAGACATGAACAAGTTCTTTGAAAAACATCTATGACCTTTGAAACATGTCTAGTCTTCCTGCTCTATGTTGAGTAGTTTCACTAATAATAAACATACATTTGCATAAAGCATCCATATTTGTCCATGCCCATGTTGATTAGAGTATTAAAAACTTGAAAGGTATTAATTTAAGGTATTAGAACAGATAAAAATGTGCGATTAAATTGTGATTAATCACGAGTTAACTCATGACAATCATGCGATTAATCGCGATTAAACATTTTAATCGATTGACAGCCCTAATATATATTATATATAGAAAATAAAAAAATCCTCTGAATCAATCTCAGCTCAAGGTACACATTTTATTTCAGTTTTCAGTTCTAGCTTTCCCTGGGAATAGAGTGATTTAGTTGTGATGACAAAACCTGACTAATAAAGACTAATTCTCCAATGCTTCCCTCAATTAATGAGTAAAATAAAGTAAACAACTTGATGATGCTTGACATTTTGCTCTACAATACAAATTACACACACCCATGCAGAAAACACAAATTTTGAAACAGTCGTTTATTTTTCTATATAAGTTACTACATAGGAATGTTTGGGGTGTGAGTGTATACAGTTTACAGTCTACAACAAAATGTCAAAGTATAGTTATGTTTAACACAGACCAGAATATGAATATATCTATTAATAAAAATTAATGATCATTATCACAACATCAAGAGCAATAATCAACAATGATTTTGTCATGATATTGCAACTTGACTCACTAATGAGTTCCTGTGTTCCCTATCGATACTTCACTCGTACTGCGTCTTGCTTAAGAAGCTTTGGGGAAAACTCCTTTTTCTCCAAATACTGAAGCCTTTTTCAGTCACGCAGTGTAACTGCACGGCCATTGGTTTGTGCAGTGTATTAAAAACGAACCAATGGCTCAGCAGCGGAGCTGCATGAGCCTATGGCGGCACAGCCCGCCAGAGCCCGCCAATATGGGCGGGGCATCTGGCTATATAAGCGTGCGCTTTGCCATAGGATCCTCAGATTTCTTCTCCTTCAGCGACGACTACTAGATCTTCGCACTACAAGACTCGAAGCCTTCGCCGTGAACAAGCCTCGCAGTGGATCAAGACCCCTCTCTGCTCGGCTGACTTCGCCGCTCTTCAGCTGCCTTCGGCGTCTGCAGCAGCGTGGTCTTCCGGTCCCCTGCCGCTCTCCGGCGACTATAAAGAGCAAATTTCTGAGCAAATTTCCGGTGTTGTTGCAAATGCCGCACTGCTACTGTCGCTCATGCAGGGCTCCCCTGCACGTCGCTGACGGTCACAGCGAGTGCGTTTCATGCTTGGGCGCTGCCCACGCTGAAGCTGCACTTACTGAGACGGAATGTCCTCATTGCGAGGATATGAGTCTCTCCTCTCTGCGCTTGCAGATGGCTTTCTTTTCAGAAAGCGACTTCGCCCCTCGCGCCCTCCCGCTTTCTTCCTCCCAGGAGCCTGTGAGGAAAAAGCAGAAGGGCAGAGGATCTCGGCACTCGGTGACGAGTGAGCCCACGCCGACTGAGCCTCCGCGTGCCTCACTCTCTCCACACAGAGAGGCTTCCCCCGTCCTCTTCTCTCACCCGGACCAGCATCCCTCTACGGCTGCGAGCGATCTGGTTTCGTTCGGTGGGAGCGAGTGTGACGCCAAGGAAAATACAGCAGAGGATCACAGCGCTCGGATGCGAGCGAGCTCACGACGGCTCAAGTCCCGCATGCCTCACTCTCTCCACACAGAGAGGCTTCCCCCGTCCTCTTCTCTCACCCGGACCAGCATCCCTCTGCGGCTGCGGCGATCTGGTTTCGTTCGGTGGGAGCGAGTGTGACGCCATGGATGACAGTGTGTCTCTGGCTGCCTCAAATGCGGAGGAACTGTTGGGCTCGTCTTTCGACCCCGCCACTTAGAGTGCCTGGGACTCAGGGTCAACTTTGCCAAGAGCGCGACCAGCCAACGGATATCGTTCCTGGGAACAGTTTTTGACTCAGCCCGAATGAGGGCGGTAGTCGCGCCAGATCGTGCACTGGATATTCGGCAGCTCGCGGCCTCATTCGAAATTGGAGCCCTTCGCCCTCTCAAGGCGTTTCAGAAGATGTTGGGCCTCATGGCCTCTTCAGCTGGGCCTGCTTCGCATGCGGCCCCTTCAGTACTGAAACCAGTACTGGCTGGCCCCTTGGAAAGACTCTCAGTGGATGGATCGGGGCGTGCCCCTGGTTATGGTCTGCAGAAGGAAGGTAGTCTCGACAGATGCTTCCAACATGGTTGGGGAGCTCTGTGCGATGGCAAACCGGCTTTCGGCCATTAGTCGAAAGAGGAGAGTCGGCTTCACATCAACTGCCTGGAAATGTTGGCGGTGTATGGGCCTTCACACCTTTCTGCCAGACCTAAGGGGACACCACGTCCTAGTCCGCTCAGACAGCATGACAGTGGTGTCATATATAAATCGCCAGGGCGGTCTCTCCTCGAAGCGCCTCTTCATTCTGGTAGAGTGCCTCCTGGAATGGGCTCAGCTAAACTTGCGTTCGCTAAGAGCAGCACATGTGCCGGGCAGGTTGAACCAGGGAGCGGACATGCTTTCCCGGAGCAATGTCCCCTCAGAAGAGTGGATGCTCCACCCACATACAGTTCAGAGAATCTGGGAGAGTTTCGGCAAGGCAAAACTCGACCTCTTCGGCTCAGAAGATAAATCTCACTGCCCAATTTACTTTTCGAAAGACAAGGATGCGTTGGCCCACGACTGGCCCAACCGCCTCCTTTACGCTTTTCCCCCGATCGCCCTGATCCCACAGGTAATCAGGCAAATCAAGGAGCGGAAACACAAGGTTCTGTTGGTGGCCCCACTCTGGAGGACCAAACACTGGTTCGCAGAGCTGTCTCAGCTGCTTATAGCAGCCCTGTGGCCCATTCCCCTGAGACGAGACCTCTACAAGGCGGCTCTATGCCCTTTAATGGTCTGTCTTCTCCGCCTGGTGTGTGGCCCGTGGCGCAGACCCAAAATTCCTGCGACATATCTCTGATATTGTCCTTCCTGCAGGAGCTGTGGGATAAGGGTCGTTCCCTTCCAAGCTCAAGGTCAATGTAGCAGCCATAGCAGCCTCACGTGCTCCTATAGCTGGCCAGTCAGTGGGCAGGAACAACCTAGTTGTTCGCTTTTTGAAAGGGTCTAGGAGGCTCAGCCCGCCTCGCCCTGTCACCGTCCCTACATGGGACCTGCCCACGGTGTTGGGAGCTCTGAAGAGCCCTCTTTCGAGCCACTACAGTCTGTTGACCTTCGTCCCCTGACGCTAATCAGGGCATTGAGAAATAAATTGAGCCTTCCGCCCCCTTCAGGCTGTCGGATCAGCTTTTTGTATGCTTCGGTGACCGCACCAGAGGGTCTCCGGTCACGAAGCAGAGACTTTCCAAATGGATAATTGACACTATCAAGCTAGCATACTCTTCTTTGGGCCTTCAATGCCCCACGGGAGTAAGAGCCCACTCTACAAGAGGCATTGCCTCTTCCTGGGCTTGGTCTAGCGGGGTTTCCATTGCAGAGATTTGTGCGGCGGCCGGCTGGGCCTCGCCGTCCACATTTAACCAGGTTTTATAATCTGGATGTCCCGGCTTTACAAGCTCGGGTCCTTTCTGCTTAAATGGACTTACTCTGGCAAACCAGTGCAAAATCAGGCATTTACCTTTTCTGTACGCTCTTGGCCCCCACTGGGTTCGATTTTTCTTGGAACGATTACTTAGCGCCGGGCCGACCTATGTGAGTTTGGCCCTATCGCTTCCTTTGGGGCTTCCCTACAATTACTTGGTCCCTCTGGGCCCTTGGTGCTCAAGGTAAGTTCAAGCATTGGTCATTCCTCTAACATAGCATGGCGGGATTGTACTGGTTCCCCAAAGCGTCTTAAGCAAGACGCAGTACGAGTGAAGTATCGATAGGGAACGTACTCGGTTACTAATGTAACCTCGGTTCCCGTTTTTCATTTCTAGGCTATTTACATTTTGCAGTTTTTCTGTAAATACACATAGAGTACATGATCAGCATCAAACAGCCTGTGTAAATAATTTTAAATGCAGTCTATAGTATTGTGATTGACTGCAGAAACTGGTTATATTTAAATATTTGACAAAAACGACAGAAACATTTAATAAGGTAATTATATTAAATGATATTGTTATAAAAATGACCCTTACAAAGGTAAAAACTGCTCCTGGAAGTCTATTGAGAGAGAGAGAGAAAGAGAGAGAGAGAGAGAGAGAGAGGGGGGCCGTCTCCCCCTAAATCTAATCATATAAAAAAGAGTTTCACAGTTCTGGATCCACTTAAACTCTAGTTTGGAAGATTCTCTTCATTTTAAAGCAAAGAGTGCTCAAAAAAGTCATCTTTGTGTAATGGTGTCAGATCTAACAAAGCACTCGATATCACCAACCCTGAAAAACATGGAAGAATCAAAGAAATTATGAATGAAGAGAAGGAGACATACATACAGCATTGGAAAGAACAAACCAAAGACCAAAGTCGTCTCCAATGTTATCTGAAACTCAACAGAGAGTACAGTCTGGCTGACTATCTGGTCTCAGTCAGGAATATAACACACAGACATTTACTGACGAAGTACAGACTGAGTGACCACCAGCTGGCCATAGAGAGAGGACGACATAAAAAGACGTGGTTACCTAGAGAAGAACGAATCTGTAATGAATGTAGATCAGGATCAGTTGAGACGGAGGAGCACTTCCTCCTCCACTGTGACAAATACACATCCTTAAAGGGTTAGTTCGCCCAAAAATGAAAATTAGCCCACAAATTACTCACCCTCAAGTCTCACTGTTGTCTCTTTGTTTCTCTGTTTAATCCCGTGGTAACTAGGATTTAGTTATTCTGTCATGTTTTCTCCCTTTTTCCCCCAAAATGCGACAAACGCCAGTCTCCCTTCTCTGCAGAATGCGATATATCCGCTCAACCAATCACAGCGCACCATTCCACACACTGTAGACAGTAATGGAGGTGCTTTGAATACACCCGGCATCCTAGTTTTCCTCATCTATTTTGTACTTTGTGATCAACAAACAAACTTAGGGCTGCACGATAAATCGCATGTGATTGTCATGCGCATTTCGTCAGTAAGGCCGGTTCTGTGAATAGTAAATCTCCATCACGTGCTTTCAGATGGCATTTAACACACAGAGCCATAGATCATTTATCGCGATCATAATAGCAGATGAGTCACATTCGATTATGAACAGGATATTGCTTAACTTGTTGTTTGCTTAACTTGTACTTAATGTTTTTGTTAAAGGGGTCATAATGATGCGATTTCAAGTTTTCCTTTCTCTTTGGAGTGTTACAAGCTCTTGGTGCATAAAGAAGATCTTGTAAAGTTGCAAAGACTAAAGTCTCAAATCCAAAGAGATATTCTTTATAAAAGTTAAGAGTCAGCCACACCTACCTAAAACGGCTCGTTCTAACACGCCCCCACATATCTACCTCACTATGTGGAAATATTAGCATAATGCCACCCAAATGTGCA
>NW_015646362.1:2698-4456 GCF_001515625.1 Sinocyclocheilus rhinocerous | reverse complement strand
ACTATAGTAATATGTTAGTAATGCTGGAGTAAAACTGTGGTAACTATAGTTTTTGAAACCATGGTAAAGTTTGTAGTTACATAGTTTACTACTATGCTGTAGTAAGACCATGGTTATGGTAGTTACTGTGGATTTACTACAACAATCATAGTTAAACAATGGTTGGTTATTGTAGTAAAACCATGGTTGATTTTGTGGTTAACTTTTGTACAGGTACAAATATGTGAACTGAATGCTTCTATTTAAAAGTCACATTGGATAAAACCATCTGATACTGTAAATAAATGTGTATATTTAATCAGTTCACTGAAAATAAATGTACAATTGTGATTATACATTGTTTTTGATCCATTATTGTGTGCAATGATAGTTTGGTTAGTAATCCAACTGATAATGAACCACGGACCGACCGTGGACCGCCAGCAAACAGTAATTATAAACCAGCGGCTCGTCAGCGGACCGCTGTCGGAAAAGCGGCGGCTGCCGCTGGTGGTCCGCTGGAATAACGATGAGCAAAACGCCGGTGAACTGCGGGCGGCGTCCGCAGGTGGGCCGCCGACTTTGCCACCGGTGGGCCACCAGTGGCCCGCTGGTCTTGTGTTAGCTGGGCCAGTTCAGTCATTTCATTCACGAACGACATGTACCAGTTCATTCAACTCGTTCACGAACGAGATGTATCAGTTCAGTTCGGTCATTCCGTTCACGAACGAGAATATCTCTCTCGTTCAGACTCAAAAGAAACTCGTTCAGTGAAGGGCGTATTCGTTCACTACGTTCAACAAATCACATGCTCCGTCACATCTCATACTCGAAGGCTATTGGCTCGAGGTTTAGTCATTCTTTGACAGGATGAAACAGTCCACAGAGCTACCCGGTTCACTGATCTGCGCATGCGCTGCAGAGAGAATATGACCCAAAGTTAACTCTCTTTTGCGGACATTTTGTCTCTCACGTGTTTCACGGTTTCATGTGAAGCTTATGGCCATGTGTTTTCGATAAATAAATTGATAACTTTTAGTGATATGATTACTGCTTAAGACTGTGGTTCTTAATCCTGTTACTCGTGAGTCGCGACCCCCACTCTGCACATTAGATAGCACACGTACGTCGCGGAGACGTCTGCTAAAGAGCGTATCATCTGGTAAACATCGGATTCTTTTTTAATAATCGTATTTTGATCATCTGTAGATCGTCTGTTTGAGCTGTTAAATGAGACGTCTTCCCTACCTCTAAATGACATCTATACGACGTCTCTTTATCACCCACAATATGCCGGTATGTGCGTCAGGACGGGAAGCTGCAGACCAGCTGCTATACTTGATTAATTTAAAGGGAAATACGTGAAGAAATAACGATTATTTAAAATCCATATTCTGATATTTGCTTTTCTTTCTACAAGAACGTGTAGCATGTTTAAAAGCAAACATCGCATTATTTTGTAGATAGACTTTGCATCAATGGATCCATATTCCTTGTCCCATTTTTGTCTTATATTATATTAATATTTACAAGGAGGCACCAACACTTTGTTTTTCTTTACTTATGCACATAATAACACTGTGTGCTTTATATGGACATTAATATTGCTCTAAATGACCAGGCAAAAGGTGACTTACAATCTTCTTTACTGGAAACGAATGAGAACAAGAGCACAATACAAAAAGAAGAAAAAATTTAGTTTTTAACCAATGCACTTTTAAATCTGTTTGTCCAACTATCCCTGTTAGTTTGATCCTTCTGTAATAGAGATAAACATGC
>NW_015646362.1:0-2040 GCF_001515625.1 Sinocyclocheilus rhinocerous | reverse complement strand
GACTACACAAATGTTCATCTGACCAGATGTTATGCAGCCTCACAACATTAACGACACTGAATAATTTGTTCTTTCCCAGTTAAATTTATTAAACAGTTTTAAACCTAGGTGAATCCAGGTCAATATAGCATTTCAATAAAGTAAGGTGATGACACTGAACACCTGCTCATCATATTACTGCACAAGACCCAGAGCTGACCGTGAGAGCTTACACTTTAGACGTGTTCGACTTGAAGCGGCACTGTGCAGACTGATTGAAGTATGACATAAAAGTATCGTGAGAGCGATTCAAAAGCATAAGAAGCTGTCTTGCTCTTGCGGTACTTTGATGTCATACTTCGATCGGTCTGCGCAGCACCGCTTCAAGTCAAACACACCTATTATCTCTTCTAGGGAAAGATTAAGTGAATTTGCTTTTAAATAATAAACTTAAGATATAATCAAATAATACAAATATTAAGGACATATTTTAACTGAATGCACAAAGGTAGGAGAGATCATGCTACATTGTGAACAGTATTCAGGGAAATCAGGGAAACTGTTAGGCAAGACTAAATTATTTGAGCTTGATATTGTGTAGCGATTGTTGTGAATGGCATATCTCTAACAGAACAGAAATCCATAATATTGGCTGTAGGCAGGGTGCAGACACTGGTGATGGACTGTGATGAGACGGGTGTGGGAATGATCGTGGACCAGAGGTGGATTTGGGAGATCACAGGCTGGTCTGTCCTAAGGTATTGGGTGAAGAAAAAGAAACAGAGTAAGAGCATTTTATGTAACAATGTACACAAAAAGAGCATCACATCATATTTATATGAAATCGACTTGATAGATCCCCAAAAATGGTGCAGTTTTGGGCACCACTGATTTCCATAGTAGGGAAAAAAATTATATGGGGAGAAAAATACTATGGAACTTCTTGGTTACAAACATTCTTTAAAATATCTTCCTCTGTGTTCACCAGAACAAAGAAACTCATACAGGTTTGGAACAACATGAGGGTGAGTAAATGACTAACACTTTAATCAGTGACACGATATACATTATAAAACATTGTTAAAAAATATTATAATGTTTTTACAATAACTGTATCATTGTTTTTTGTTGTAATATTTTTTTTTGCCTTTTTTCAATTTATAAAATTATTGTCATTGTGTGAGTATCGTCAGTGTTTTAAAAATAAAACATACATAGAATTCAATGTACAAATTAAACCGTGATTGTTAATAAAACTACTAAAAATTCAAAAGCAAAGAGTGATTTTCTATATTGTGTTGCTGGATTAACAATGACACAGATGATAACCTTTCATGATGGAGAAGTTTCATTGAACCTTTCAATGTTTATATGAAAAATTCATTTGAAATAATGTCATTTTGTATATATAAAAAAAAAATATATATATATATATATATATATATAATTTCTCAAATATCTCGGCATTGGCTACGTTCAGACTGTCAGTCCAAATCAGATTTTTTTGCATATTTGAAATCTGATCAGATTTAGCAGATTTTTTTTTTTTTTACAAATTGTTTCAAGCTACATTCATATCGTTTAAAATCCTATTTAAATTGCATTTCTGGAAATCCGTTTCAGTCCCACCGCTCCTATCCGATTTGGCATGGTTTATCTAACTTTATCACACCACATAAAATGTAATCATCAGGAAACATGCTGAAATTTTCTGCCACATAAAATGTAAACATCAGGAAACATGCTGAAATTTTCTGCAGAAACAAGGCTGCGTTTTTGCAAAGTGTTTTGAAACTGACAAGAGGCGACAGCACGGAATAAAGCTGCACACACATTTCTGCCACTGCCTAGTCCAGCATGGTGTCTACACAGATCATGTTGTAAATAAGACAGCATTAATGCAAACCCCTTCATGTTGCTGTTTTTTTTTTTTTTGCATATGCTTACCAACGCAACATCATTGCCATTTAAACCAATGAAGATATTCTGGAAAACGAAAGAACACCATGACGGGGTACACAAATCAGATCTGAACAACTGCCATACACAGTGAGGACAGTC
>NW_015646361.1:0-1116 GCF_001515625.1 Sinocyclocheilus rhinocerous | reverse complement strand
TAAAATGCAGTCTTTACTGTTGCTAAATTGCGGGACATGTTAACAGGATAAAACGTTGAAAGCACAATAATCCACATGAAATACGCTGTTCCCCAGGCTGAGTTGTGTCTCTGGGGTCCAAAACAGACAAGCAAATTACACTTTGGGCTTCGGGTGTGCGTCCAAACCATCAAATACTCACAAACATATGTCAAAAGTGCCCGACAGTACTCACTTAAACACAGTTTATGTCTTAAGTGAACATGAACACCTGGAAGAAAATCTGATGTGTGTGAATATATGCAGTCACCTTCTGAAGATTGGGCCAGCAATGTTAATCAAACAACAAAATCACTCACAGCTCTTAATCTAAAAAACATTAGCTTAATAAGCATCCATCTATCAAATTATACAGTGCATGCTGTGCAGTGTTATTTTACATTTAGTTATTAGATTTCTTTTGTAGGCTGTATTATTTACCTGAACGGTAGGGATGTGACGAGATCTCGTGGCACGTGACGATATCCTCGCAAAACATTTTGCAGTGTTTAAATTAGAGCTGCACTATTAATTGTTAAAAAATTGCGATCGAATGACAATGATTCAGTTATGTCTATTACATTGCGAGTGTCAGTGGAGCGTGAGAAGCAGGTTTTGTCGCTGCCCATGTTAATGAATCAGAGAGTTGGCCATCATCACGCTTCAGATGTGAACGCTGTCATTCACTGATATGGGCGCCGACAAAACACTCGCTACTCACGCTCCACTGACGCCTGCGATGTGAAACAGGTGTTAAAGACATTCAAATCTGCATTCATGCTGCTGCTGATCCAGAAAGAGCAACACAAACAAGTATTTTCAACCACACATCATTATTTCTGTGTTACAGACTTTTATATAACAGTAGTACTGGGATAAAAGTTTATAGTTTGGGTATAAACACTTATTCTCTACAGTAGCGATCAAAACGAAAGTATCTTAAAGGGTTACTCCACCTCAAAATGAAAATGTTGTCATTAATCACTTTACCCCCATGTCGTTCCAAACCCGTAAAAGCTTCATTCGTCTTCGGAACACAATTTCAGATATTTAGGATGAAAACCGGGAGTCTTGTGACTGTCCCATTGACTGCCAAGT
>NW_015646360.1:55920-59408 GCF_001515625.1 Sinocyclocheilus rhinocerous | reverse complement strand
GACTGGTTTCCACTCGTTGTCTCATTGGTTGAGGATTTGTGCATCAACCACCACTTTAATTTACAGCTCACAACTGTTGTATTTACCCTGTAGCTACATGGAACAAGGAGGTAACAAGCACCACTTTAATTTACAGCTCACAACTGTTGTATTTACACTGTAATAGGTCTGTGAATAGACATTCATAGGTTTTCGATTAGATTCAAGAACGATTTTTGCAAATTTAGAACGATTCAGTTCAATTCGATTCATAATTAAATTCGATTCGGTTCGATTCGATTCTGCATTCTTTAAGTGCATTCACAGGATTATTTAAATGCTTCCCCTAAATTCTTTAAATGCTTAGTCAGGGGGCAAATTACACAGCAGCCTTCATGGTTAGAGAACCATAGGTTAGAGAAAGAAAAAAAATCTAACATTTTGTCACACCAGGGGCGTAGCCATCATTTCAAAAGTGACAGAAATGTCAAATACAATAATTGTATGTATGTAGCCTATGTATTATTATTATTATTTTTTTTACAAGGAATTATTTTCTTATCTCTTACTTTAAATTTGCTATAAGAAATCAAATACACTGCTGGACAATAATCAATCATTTGTAATCTATAATTTTTCCTAATGGCACTTTTATGATTGTTTTACATACTACAAACAATTATTTCAATTTTCTGCACAGAATAAGGTAGAAAATATACTTTATAGTTTCTGTACTGTAATAAATTATATTTCAATTAGCACTGCATCATTCATAAATTTTATTTATTTATTGTGTTTATTGTCTTAACGTTTCATCAGTTCATCCTGCTTTTTATTCAGATTAGCTGCAGATATAGCCTGGCACATCTTAAGTTCAATGAGCGTGAGATCACTTCTCTTTCAGTGTGAAAACTTCTTTATCTAATTTTCATAAAATAAAATGCTATAGTATTTAACTTTTCCTCTCCATCGGCAAATGATGATTCTGAAAGAAAACGTGCCCAATGTCTGTTTGCTTTAACAACGAATGCTACTTTCATGCATCTGATTAACCGATAAACCTTGCATTCTTATTTCAAGGTTGCTGTTAATGCTGTGGTTATTTTAACAGTTTCCTTCGTACATTCGGTTCAACGACATTGTTAAAACACATTTATCATTCAATGGAACTGTGGGTATGCTTTAGACACTTACATTTTTGCTCCGTCCATAAAATAAATGCGCAGCCTTCGACTGCTCAGGTAATGTCGTCGAGAGCCATTGAAAAACTACAGAAAAGTAAAACTACTTCACTTTAGCATTACTGGCCAAGAGTACTAAGGAGAGATCACACATCAGCTGCTCAAAAAATGTGTCAGTGAGACGAACGGAGCGCGAGCACAATCCTGTGACAGTCGTATATATATTTAAAGCATTATAGAAATCGCGATTCATTCGATTCTTAGCGTTTTAAATCAATTACTGTCGAAAATCAAAAATCCATGGTTTTAGATCGATGCATATGCATCATCAGGGTTTGTAATCGATGAACTCAGAAAACGAGTGAATCGTTACATCCCTACCCTGTAACTATAAGGGGGGAACAAGCACCAGTAGGATTGGGTATCGAAAACCGGTTCCATTTTAGAACCGGTTCCAAATTTCCAAGAACCGGGTATTCGATAATACGCCTGCATTTCGATTCTGCTTAACAATTCCTTTGTTTGCATTTTAATGTGATTTAAAACAATTAAATTGCAGGAATGGAAAGAACTTGCGCCTTGTTTGATTGCAGCGCACACGAAGCGCAAGCACGAGCACAGAGAACAGAGGTCTTGGTTGTAAGGTGCACCAGTTCAGCTAGGATCTGGAGGTACTTGCGTTGTGTGCGGTGTTCCCTTCCTTGTCTGGTTGCCGAAAGGAGTTTCCCGTGGTTGCTGATTGGCTGGAAGTTCAGTCTTGGGAAGCCAGTGGTTGGGCGTTGGCTGACGACGCGGAGTTGTGGTTGAAGTTGAAGTTTTAGACGGCACTCTTTCGGAGACACAGCGTTAGGCAAAACTTAACTCGAAACAATATTATTAAATCTCTGTTTTAGACAAAAGAATGTAATAATAATGTTGATATCTCTTTTCTTAGTCTGAGAGGATTGACACCGTACACCTTACAGTTGGGCCGCTCATGGTGCAGATTCCCGGTTTCTCGAACCGTTCCGTGCATTTCCACTGTAGAAAAGGTTGTTCCGGGCCAGTGTCGTTATGGTTGATTGGGTCTGTGGGAGTTTGGGCGGGAGTTTAATACCGCGGCTCCACCACACGATACTACTGTGCAGTAGTCTCTACAAATCTCTACTGCGCAGACTCTGGCTCCAAATGACGTCATTTACACAAAATGGCAGTGGCCATACTGAGATGCTTTAGCTTCACTTTTCTATAGTGGAAGGAAGTGGAGATGCGTCGGTCTATGGAGTTTACAGTCTATGGATGACACTAAATTGATTTCTTCAAGTTAATGTGAACAAAATGCCTTCAAAATTAACTTTAAAATTTGATGCTAGAAAACCTTGATAAAACAGAAAAATAACAAACATAATAGTAAAAAAAAGACAAGACAAAAAGACAAGCAGCAAAAACCAGTTTCCGTTTCTCCATCTGTTCTGCATCATCCTGCATGTCAAGAGAAATAAATGCATGAAATAGTTCATAACCACTAAAGGTGATGCTGCAGTGCTTTTTTCCTTCACTACAATTCAGGTATGAGCAGGCCCGGTTTTTGACAGCTATAGAAGTGTGGGCTGGTAGATATCCTGGGAGGTGGGAGGGTATTTTTTTTGATGGTGGTGGGAAGGGGGTGATACACCGACTAGATATTTAGACTGTATATTACTATATTAAACTTTTTTAAACGTTATTTAACATTTTTTAGTAAAAAAAAAAAAAAAAAACCTCTTGTCTGGTTCTCTCTGGTATGCTCATTTTTTTTTTTACTAACTTTTTTATTTATACCAAACAAGGCTGTAATTGTAACTAGGGAAGCGGGATAACAGAGTAGGGGATCCACTTGCAAGGGTTTATTATAAAGAGCATGGTCAAAACAGGCAGGGTCCAGTAACAGCAAACAGTTATATCCAAGGCAGAGGCAAAAGAGTAATCCAGATAACAGGCAATGGTCAGGGCAGGCAGGAATCTATAACAAGATAACAGTCCAAGGATCAAAACACGAGAAAGGCAAAAACTAGAAAACTAAGAACATGGGAAGAAAACACGGAATCTAGGGATAAATACAAACATTCAATCACCGGCAGAGTATGTGAGTGTGTGTCCATAGCAATAGACGGGACAAAATATGTGAAAATGTGCATTAAGACTAGAGCACCCTCACTCATTTCAGAAGCACCATCAGTGATTATTTCGGGAACCTGGTTGATACAGTTTTATTATTTTATTTTACAAAAACAACAAAATATAAATGCACTAAATAAAATAATTTAATAAATGCATATTTACAATTTAAGCACTTAACTAAAATAAGTA
>NW_015646360.1:46743-54297 GCF_001515625.1 Sinocyclocheilus rhinocerous | reverse complement strand
AAAAAACCTCTTGTCTTGGTATGCTCGGTATGCTCATTTTTTTTTTTACTAACTTTTTTATTTATACCAAACAAGGCTGTAATTGTAGCGGGATAATTGGGGGGACCAATTGTTTTGAGGAAAATATAAAGACCAGACCTCTATGGTAATGGAACTTATTTAAAGAAACTAAATAAATAAAGGATTTAAATGGATTTAGGGAAATAAATTAAAAGAAGAAAAAAAAAACAGTAAAAGAACAAGAATAAGAGTTTTTGTAAAGTAATCAATCTGAACTGCAAATGATTGACATAGTGATAACCATAGCAATAGACGGGACAAAATATGTGAAAATGTGCATTAAGACTAGAGCACCCTCACTCATTTCAGAAGCACCATCAGTGATTATTTCGGGAACCTGGTTGATACAGTTTTATTATTTTATTTTACAAAAACAACAAAATATAAATGCACTAAATAAAATAATTTAATAAATGCATATTTACAATTTAAGCACTTAACTAAAATTAGTATTAATAAAATAAATAACTAGAGAAGGCTGACTATAATCAGCTTGCTTCCATTTAGTGAGAAAAGCCTACTCTTCACCTGAATTAGAAAAAAAAAAGCTCCTCTGGTCTTCAGTGATGCGAGGACAATGTTTGAGTGTACACGTAATACACGAGCGAGAGCAGAGCCAATTTATAAAAGAACAATGTATATTTAAAAGCACACATCCAGTTTTGTGTGAGTGAAGGAAATCTGCTTGCGAGTGGAGAGATTCGTGCTCGCGCATTTCATGGATCGTGTAACATTATGCTCTCGACATTGTCATTAAGATCACGCTAAAGAAGCCGCCTAAAATTAAGTATAAAGAGGAGAAGATGGTTTAAGATGGTTTAGATCCTACCTGTCCGATTGCTACCACTTTGTTCATTTAAACGGGGAGTCATCTCAATTATCACCAGTAAAGTATGGAGTGCCACAAGGATCTGTCCTTTTTGATTTGTATCGTGAAAAGCGCTATACAAATAAACTTGAGAAGAAAGCGCCCCTAGGCAGCTGCCTGCACATGCCAGGATCTGGGGGGGGGGGTTTATCCAGGGGGCCAGCCAAATTGGGGGGCCGGTGCCACCCCTGGCCACCACATAGACACGCCCCTGGGCCCCGGGTATGAGACTATCACAAGTGAGAGAAACTCTTAAACTATTAGCATCATGTTAATGACAGAAGGGGCCATTCAAATTATGGCTGGGTGACATTTCCAATTTTAACTATTAGCTATTTCAAATTACATTTTTTGACAAGATTTTTTTTTTCTTTCTCTTTCAAATCGAGGAATCACAGTTGACAGGCTGAAAATATGCCAATGCATATATTTAGTAGATTAAATTATGTGAGTGCATTACAGTGCAGCTGATCACGTGGTTATAGCTTCACTCTCTTTGTAACTCACACACTCTATGAAGGAGTGCGACATAGAACATATCACAGGAGCATGTGGTAATAATAACTTTCATATATTGGTTGAACAATTTCACCAAATTGGACCGAATCGTTCAAAACAGTTTGCGTCTTGTATAATTTGTACATCGTGAATTATTGCAAAAGATCCAGCCCTGTCTGTCTTCTTTGTATCTGACGCACGTGTTTTGCGAATGAGCCGCACGCACCTCAAAACTACCTTGCTTAATCAACCATTGATAGCTCTAATCAATTACATTTCTTATCAACAATTAATTGATAATTGATTAACCATTAGCATCCCTAGAAGATATGCATTAAACTCCTCTGTAATTCGCACCCTGATAGCACGCAAATATTTCTGCCCATTTTCACTGGTGTGACTGTAAGACTCTGCTTTTCCGCAACAGACTGAAGCCTCTGCGTGAGTGTCTTCTCAACTATTAAAAGGAAAAGTACTGCAATTTTCTGCTGTTATTTTATAATTGGTTGAGGAAGTTAGTTCTTCTTCAAACTTCTCAAAATACAGTCAGCCTCAGATTGCTTTTGCAATGATTTGCACAAAAAGATTAATGCAATCTTTACCTAAATTCTGATTGGGTGGGCTAGACAGTTGTTTGGGTTGGCTCAGCTCCTTCTTTCAGCGATTTTACTCATTAGCATCCCACCTTAAGCCATCTTTAAGCCTAAAAGTAAGTGATCCTTGTATTTAAGGGTAAGATCTTCAGAGAGGGATAACAACTAAAGAATGGAAAGAGTGTGTGAGTGAAGGTGGTTGTGAATGTGTGTAGATGTGTGTTAGTTACAGGATCAGAGAACGACACTGTTCCTCTGTCATAGTCCAGATACAATCTCACATACTCAAGGTACTGTTCATCACGAAAGTTAAAAGGTCCAGACAGTCCTTCCTGATCATACTCCACACTCCAGACATCAGTGTTAAAACAATCACGTCCCTTCTTTTGGTTTGATGCTGTAGTTACTCCAAGAATCCAGACTAAACACCCTTTAACCTCCACATCCCAGCAGTGTGTTCCTGAGTTAAAACCCTCTGAACCCAGAACACAGGGATACCAGTTAAATCTCTCTGGATTATCAGGAACAGGTTGATTGTTCTCGTTGTTTCTCACACTGGTCAGATCATCAGACAAGACGAGATCTCTATGAGCCGTGTTTGGATCCAGAATCACAGGAGCTGATGAGACACAATCAACAGACGATTTTATTCTGATGTTCATATAACATCATATAACAAGAGTGAAACGTACACAGATGATTATGAATTATGACACTCATCCTGTTGATCAAACACATCAGACATTTGCTATACATTTGTTTATCTGTATGTGTGCTCAGATCTTCTGCAGACTCACTGTTCTAGATGATGTCCTGCATCTTCTTCCAGACTCTGAACGGCAGGTTGCCCAAGTAACGTGGCACATGAATCAAAGCTCCAGAAGGCGTCTGTGGATCTGACTGTGATGAGATCTGGACTCTGGAAGAACATTTAGGATCAGAACTGCAGTGGCTTAAGATCAGAAGCAGAGAGACTAGAGACACCAGCAGATCACTCACCTTTCCGTTGAGACCGGAAACTCCTGCAGAACAAACACACCATTGATCATCAACAACTCAATCAATCAATCAATCAATGATCTGAAATCAGACCTTCAGAAAGCAGACGTCACTGGCTTTCATCATCTCCTCCATGTCTTTGATTTTGTGAGAAAGAGCTGAGATGTGTCTGTTCATCTCCTCCAGCTTCTCCTTCATCATCTGCTTCTTCTGCTCCTCTTCCTCTCTCAGTGCAGTGATTGTAGCTTCTTCTTCATCTCTGAGAAACTGATGAAGCTTCTCAAACTGCTGTTTAATCTGACGCTCTGTGTGCTCAGCTTGAGACTGAAATCAAACCACATTCACTTCAATCATCTCACTTGGTTTATTCTGGAGACACAAGTATCTAAATTTCAACAGCCTCTCTTTACAAACGAATCAATTTTAAATGCTTTTTTAATTAGAAATAATTGATAAGTGATATAATTTGAAAGCACATCTACTGAACTTAAGAAACACCAATTGATTGAGTATTTTTATCTGACTTTAAAACATGGCAACCATGTATGAATGAAAGTACATATTTACATATACACATTTTCATAAAAATAAATATTTGTGGTGGTGCTTGAGACATTCATTCAATGCTTAAAAATAATGAGTTTTAAAAGTTTGCTAAAAGTTACAAAGATGTAAAATATTTACATCAGTTTAAAAATGTAAACTTACAGTAGTCAAAGACAGTTTCTATTTTTGAATGTGGACATCCGTCTAGAGTGTTTCCTTGCTTAGGCCTGAAATGCTGTGATCGATTAGGGGGATAAGTGGTGTGGAGAATGAATGGATGGATGGACGGACTTCTCTTTTTGCTCACATTTTCCAACATGTAATATGTACTGTACGTTGTCAACAGCTCAGTGTCTGATTGACCTAATGGCTGAGAGGCTATTGGGCACATTAATTTTATTTATGCTGCCTGTGGTCACCTAAACTAATATAATGATATCTAAATATGTCAGAGGTGTGGGTGAGGGGATGGAGAGCGAGGAAAAAGGGCTTTTTATTAATAATAAATATAAACAAAACAAACAAAAACTACCCCCTAGGGGAAAACGTGTAGGTAACCAGGCTTGGCAAGGCAGGACCAGACACAACCAGGGTTGATACAACAACGAACTCGCACGGGACTGCAAACACAAGGAAAATAAATAGGGAGCCAATGAGGAGGGTAACGAGGGAACACATGTGGGGCAAATTAACCAATAATGAGGTAACAAGATGGGTGGGGTCAAAACAATTGACATGAGAGCACTAGTACACAATTGCTACTAGTAAAAATTTTCATTTTTGATATCAATAATTAAATCGTCACTAGTGACTATGTTAATTTCTGATATCAGAAATTACTCTCCCAATTGATGATATCAGAAATACATTTTCAGATATCAGAAATAACAAATGGAACATGTTGAAATATAATTACAGATATCAAGAATTACCATTTTAACTAGTGACAATGAATTCTTGATATCAAGAATTCACATTTTTACTAGTAAAAATGTAATTATTGATATAAAAAATGTACAAAGCTGATATGTGCATTTAGAATTGTAACTAGTAAGAAATGCATTTTTGATATCTGTAATAGTTTTGTTGCCCTTTTTACATTTAAACATATGAATTGTTGATATCAACAATTTAATTGTTAATATCAGTAATCACATTTCCACTTGTACTGACACAAATTATTGATATAAAAAATTACGCAATCACTCGCAGAAATATGTTTATGATATCAAAAATGAAATTACAACTAGTAATACACATACTTCTTGATATCTGTAACTTAATTCTTACATGTTAAAATTACATTTTCACTAGTAAAAATTGTTATTTAAGAAATCATGATTTCCTTTTTGGATATGTGCATAGTAACTTATGCATAGCACTTATTTTCTATAAAAATGAAGGAAATAACCGAAAAGTGGAAAATAACATGCCTCATGGTTGTTTAGCTATTGGTTAAGGTTAAGGTTAGATGTAGGGAGGGCTTTACTGTCCCAAAGCATTATCCATTTAATCATTTTAATAAAAAATATAATTTACACTCAATATGTTATTATTGCATACTCTTTTATGTACTGCAATACAGAGGTGCAGATATTGGCCACTAGGCTATTTGCACTAAACAGCATCTAACTACTATTATTGCAAATATTTTAAATAGGCCTGGTGTAATTAGAATCTATCGCTATATTTGCACTTGGTTTAAATAGCATATCATTAAGAAATGCTGCTTTTTTCACTTAGTGTGAATGTAATCCATTGCTATTTGCACTTAGAGTAAATAGCATCTATAATTATGCTATATAATAATGCTATTTTCTATTTTATCCACTAGAGGTAGCCACAGGATAAGGAATCTTTAAGCCTAGTCTTTTTATTCAGTTTTATTGAAAATAAATGCAATAAATGCATATAACTGTAGTGTACTGACAATTATTTTTATATTATTCATGTACATAGAAATATGTAAATGCTCACAGATTATTACGTTTTTTTTTTTTGTTTGTTTGTTTTACATCTACCCCAATAAAACACATTTGTCAAAGTTTCCAGACATGATTAGGCTAAATATGATGCTGTACATTTAAAATGAAGACACCATTTTATTTAGATAACATAGAGGGCCCTATCATACACCTGGCGCAATGCGGCGCCAGGCGCAACTCAAGTGTTTTTTTGCTTGTTTCAGCCCGATGCAGTTGTCATTTTCACGTCCTGCGCCATGTTGTTTAAATAGCAAATGCATTTGCGCCCATTTGTGCGCTCATGGGCGTGCTGGTCTGAAAACGAGGTGTGTTCAGGCGCATTGATGGCGCGTTGCTATTTTGAGGCAACTGAAATAGACTGGGCCATTGACCAACAAAAACCTGGTCTAAAGTCAATGGCGCAGTAGTTTTTTTGTTATTTAAAGAGCGAGTTAGTATAGGCGGGTCCACAGCACAAGTGCACTCTGCTTATGACACACACAGGGATGCGCAGCTGCACACAAACATGCCAAATATTCAAAATTAAAGGATTACAATGTAAAATTTTATTATTGTGTAGGCTACATAAATATAAAAATGCCTACATGTCATAATGGATAGTCATTGCATGTATCAGAATTAGACTACCTATTTGCTTGCGCACGAGCATATCCGTTTCGTCTCTGGAGACGCGTTCTGTCTTTGCACTTGCAAATTCTGCTGTGTACATAGCAAATCCGCCATGGTACGAGTGCACCTGGCTCTTAAAGGGAATGGGAGATGAGACTCTGGTTGGTTTATTGCATGTTATGCCCAAAACACACCCATTACTCATTAAGAGAATAGGGACAACCTTTTTAGACCATGCTCCGGGCGCGCCAACCATTTTTCCCGTCGTTAAACTAGCAAAAGTGGATTTGGACACGCCCTAAGTGCACCTGCGCCGTGCGCTTTAGACCACGCGCTTAGCTCATTAAAATAGGCCCCATAGTCTCTAGTCTCAGAAGAGTTAGTGTATCAGTACAGTGTCATATTTAACATAGCATTGAAATGGCTGAGATGGGCATGAGGTTCAATTATCAGTAATCTTGTTCAATGTAGGCCTAATACTTCAAGAACTGGACAACATATTATATAAAAATAATATAAGTTATTAGCCCTCTATGGGATATCATCATTTATAAATGACGCTAAGAAAATTGCATTTAAAATACAATATTAATGTTCAACCAACATTTTTTTTTAGTGATGTCAAATGACATCCCCTTCAACCAGTAAAATTAAAATGTATTAGCCATGTGCTTCACATTTTTTGGTAACTAATAGTAAAGGAGACATTAGCACATGTTAGGTCACATGTTCTCAAGGCTCCATAGTGAGCTCATTTTAGACTCGAAAATACATATAAATTCAAGTTATAAAAAATATAATTGTACATCCAAATGTGTTTTCTAAAGTTTTTTGTCATTTTTAATGCACTTTTATAAAAACAACAACTCAGAGACCAACAAATCTGAGTGTCATGCATAACTGACAAAGTCCTATTATGTGATGCATATTTGGTATAGCGGGCACTATTGACCAGCATTGGCAGGCAGTATAATAGCCTTTATGCATGTGTTTTAGGTTCATTTTTGTACGCTTTTTGGAAGATGGAGAGACAAATCTGTACTTATTTCAGAACGTATTAATGATAGTGATATGAGTGCATCAGAAAATCAGGTTGTAGTAATAAAACAAGTTGTTGAGGACCAAGGAGGATAGAAGCAATGAGGGTGAGGGCAGTGATGAAGAATAGGTTGTTGTGGAAGTCAGGCATTTGGGTACATTATTGTATACCAGTTTGAAAGATGTGATCCATACAACAACCAGAGGTCAGGAAAGATGCCAAAGTCTATTGGCATTACTATACTGACAGACAGCAATGCTCCATGACTGCACAAGTCAACATCTACTTACGTGTGGGTTGTGTGGGGTACACTGAAAAAGAAGAGTCTTGTTGACTTTCACTTGTGCTACGATAATT
>NW_015646360.1:46251-46673 GCF_001515625.1 Sinocyclocheilus rhinocerous | reverse complement strand
CCAGGAAAGATGCCAATGTCTATTGGCATTACTATACTGACAGACAGTGATGCTCCAATGATGACTGCACAAGTCAACATCTACTTATGTGTGGGTTGTGTGGGGTACACTGAAAAAGAAGAGTCTTGTTGACTTTCACTTGTGCTACGATAATTGATTTGAAATTCCAAGATGAAACACAATGTTAAAGTTGTTTTAATGCTTTTGAAACACTAAGACATGGTTTTCAGGCAGTGAAATTGCATCCGAATTTGTGTCAAGTTTTAGAAATTTTCACGCGCGAGTTCCAAATCAAATATAGCAGCACAAGAAAACAATTGAAAATTCATTAAGATTTATCTTTATATATCTTTATATCTTTTCAGATAGTGAAAAAGCATCTGATTGTGTGTGAAGTTTCAGACAATTTGCCAAAAATAATT
>NW_015646360.1:16243-45506 GCF_001515625.1 Sinocyclocheilus rhinocerous | reverse complement strand
ATTCAAGTTATAAAAAATATAATTGTACATCCAAATGTGTTTTCTAAAGTTTTTTTGTCTGTCTTGTTGACTTTCACTTGTGCTACGATAATTGATTTGAAATTCCAAGATTAAACACAATGTTAAAGTTGTTTTAATGCTTCTGAAACACTAAGACATGGTTTTCAGGCAGTGAAATTGCATCCGAATTTGTGTCAAGTTTTAGAAATTTTCACGCGCGAGTTCCAAATCAAATATAGCAGCACAAGAAAACAATTGAAAATTCATTAAGATTTATCTTTATATATCTTTATATCTTTTCAGATAGTGAAAAAGCATCTGATTGTGTGTGAAGTTTCAGACAATTTGCCAAAAATAATTTACCCTAATGGGACAAAGTCAGTTATAAATGACGGATCCCTAAAATAAGGTCAAAGGTCAGATGAAGAAAACAAATTTTGGAAAATGATTTTACTCCTAAATATATGTAAAATATAAAGTCAATTATTTTTATGCTGTAAATTCACAATTAGTCCTATAGAGGGTTAGCGTATTACAGTGTGTATCATGTCATATTTTGCGCACCCATTTGGTCCCATTGGTCAAGAAAATCCGAGCCAAATTAGGCAGAGAGTGCAAATACAGTAGTTTGGCTCATCATATGAGAACGTGCCGGTGTATATAATAATACAGCAAAATTTACAGTAAAAAACAATAGCATTGCAATATAACGCACCCGCCTTAAATCAAGGAGAAACGCCAGCACGAATGGGCACGCAGCATAGGGACTCATTCTGTATTATAGCCATGTAAATAAAATAAAAATAAAAATATCCAGCAAAACTTTCACACTTTATTTGAAGCATTATTATCTGTTTTTACCTAATTTTGTAGTAACTGTACACAAAAGTTTATTTGATGGATTAGAAGAAAGTGTAATGAAACCAAAAATAAACATGAAAAATCGACATGAGGTTATTTTTTATGTTCATGACAATGATAAAATAATTGATAGCTAAATTAATGTATTGTTTATTTTTTCCTTTAATTATCCGAAGCACCTGGTGGCCAATAAAAAAATAAATAGGATGAAACGACTTTTTAAACAATAAAAAAAAAAATCTGACATAATATTATTTTTATGTTTCATTGACTAAACGAATAAATAAAGGAGGAGCCGTTTCTGTGAGTGGATGTTATTCCGCCATCTTTGGCCAATGCTGACGCTAAAACGAGCATTGTGGGGAAAATCAGATCTCATTAATATTCATGAACTCATTACCATAGCTATTCTTACTTGTAAAAATTGCATTTCTAGATATCTGTAAAAGTATTTTTACTAGTTAAAATATTATTCAAGATATCAGTAATTCTATTTTCACTAGTTGCAAGGGCAATTTTAGATATCAACCGCCTTTGTTGATATCAATAATTGCCTTGTTACTAGTAAAAATGTGAATTCTTGATATCTTTTTTTTTTTATTTGTTATTTCTGATATTTGAAAATGTATTTCTGATATCAATATAATTTCTGATATCTAACATGGCTTTCTTACTAGTAACAATCACATTCATGATATCAGAAATTAACATTGTCACTAGTGACAATCTAATTATTGATATAAAAAATGAACATTTTAACTAGTAGCAATTAAATTGTTGATAATAGAATAGACATCTGTACTAGTAACCACGTGATTACTGATATCAAAAATAAAGGTTTTTACTAGCAAGTAGTAATTGTATTTCTGATATGTGAAATTGAAATTTCAACTAGTAAGAAATCAATTCTTGATACCAACAATTGATTTTGAATGCCAGCCTATGGTGACATTTAACTAGTAAAAATACAATTACAGATATCAAGAATTAGAATTGTTACTAGTAGAAATCTAATTCCTGATATCAAGAATTAGCATTTTAATTAGTGAAAATTGAATTGTGGATATCAACAATCCATATCCTGCGAATGAATAAAAGTCAAAACGGCTTGCCTATTGCCATTTCCAGGATATAAATTATTGATAACAAGAATAATATTTTTTACTAGTTGAAATTTAATTGCTGATATCAAGAAATCGATTTCTCCGAGTGATGACTTTATTGTTGATATCAAGAATTAACATTGTTACTAGTGGAAATGTAATTGCTGATATCAAAAATAGCCATTGTTACTAGTAGAAATTCAATTCCTGATATCAAGAATTAGCATTTTAACTAGTGAAAATTGAATTGTTGATATCAAGAATTCATATCCTGTGAAGGAATAAAAGTCAAAACGGCTTGCCATAGAGCGCCTGACATTTTTTTCGGCTGGCTAAAAACTCTTTGGTGGACACACGCTATTGAATATTTATTGTTAGGCATATGGTCTATAAGTCTTTTTTGCATTTATGCAATATAATGGAGCCAAACCTGAGAAAGTAGACCAGAATATTCCACTGCGTTCCTGGACAGACGATTTGCGTAGAGTAATTCATAGGCGGGGATTATGCTAATTGTGAACGAGCGTGCACAAGCACCCTATTTACGAATGAGTGGAATTCATTAACATACTTTTAGTAGTTAGTAATTATTAATACTTTTAGACCTCACAGCAGCGTTTTATACAGTTAATCATTCCATTCTCATTTCTCGTCTAGAGCACTATGTGGGCCTACGGGGTAATGTTCTGGAATTGTTTGCATCTTGCGTGCATAACAGATGCTGTGCAGTTTATATTGCAAACCACACTTCATCTGTAGCCAAGCTTACCTGTGGAGTCCCACAAGGTTGTATTCTTGCTCCCATTTTATTTTCTCTTTATATGCTTCCGTTGGGGAATATTTTTAGGAAACATGGCATTTCCTTCCATTGCTTTGCAGACGATATTCAAATCTACTTACCATTAAAAAAGAGATATAAATGATTTTGAGGTCTTGGCAGCCTGTTTGAAAGACTTAACAAATTGGATGTCTACAAATTTCTTGCATCTTAATGAATCGAAAACTGAAATCATTGTGTTTGGTCCAGCATCCTCCTCAGTCAATTTAAAAGCAAAGTTCTCTCAATTTAAGTTTGATTTGAAAATACATGTTAAAAATCTGGGCTTATATTATAGATAGTCACCTTAAAATGGATAAGGAAGTTAATTCAATTGTTAGGTCTTGCTCTTTCCATCTTCGTCAAATCTCAAAAATCAAGTAATTTCTTAATTTTTTGTACACAAAAAAGAATATTCATGCTTTAATTTAATCACGGCTGGACTATTGTAAATCACGTTATCTTGATCTTAGTCATTCTGTCCTTTCTCGTTTGCAGTTAGTACAGAACTCTACTGCGAGTTTATTGACGCGCACGCGTAAGTGGGAGCCAATTACGCCAGTACTTGTCTCCCTCCATTGGCTGCCGGTAAGATATGGGATTGATTTTAAAGTACTTATATTTGTTTATCAGTCTATTCATAAGTATGCTCCTACATACATTTCTGACCTTATTTAAATTCATCAGCCCTCCAGATCGCTTAGGTCAGCGAATCAAATTCAACTAAAGGTGCCAAGATCTAGACTGAAACATTGGTGTGATAGAGCGTTTGAGGTAGCCGGTCCCAATCTCTGGAATAGTTTACCACAACACATTAGATCCACACCCACTTTGTCCATTTTTAAGCATAAACTTAAAGACTACTTATTCTCTCTTGCTTTTAAATAATGCGTGCCGTATATATGTGGCCTTTTTTCTTTTCTTAACTGTGTTTTAGGGTTATATTGTTTTCTTTTTGTTGGTAGTTAGTTTTATCTTTGAATTGTAAAGCTCCTTGGACAATGAACATTGTAATTATATGGTGCTATATAAATAAAAGACTAAGACTAAGAATTAACATACACGTTTAACTATCAAATCAGACGTTTACGAAGCATTTGTGAATCCGGAGGAGAGTTTTCGGGAAGGTCTGTTTTACGTGCAAATTACTCAGAATTTACTCATATATTTACGCAAGATTCATGATTGTGGCAAATTCACTGTTAAAAAAGTAACAGTGAAGCAGTGCTAAAGTTAATGAAATTAAGTGATGTGATGGTGAAGGCCATGTATGTTAACCCACACTCAGAATTTGTCCTCTTAACTTTAACACTGCTTCAGTGTTAGTTTGTAACACTCTTACAACAGTCTTTATTATAGAAATATTGAGAGTGATAACATTGGGGGTTTTGCTGTGTAGCCAGTGAGATTGCCACATATTTCTGTGCACTTTTGAAGCAGCTAGCTAACAGAAGTGTTTTACACAAACGACTGTGTACGTGTGTGTGTTTTTGTGTATTCCAGTCAATAAGAGGACATGCATTTATGTCAGACAACCCAATTCAGCTGTTCCAATCAAATTTGCAAATATGTCAAAAGAATCAATCCTCACGTTGATGTGTTGAAGTGTTTTCTCAAACTCTCCTTTAATGTTTTCTTTGTGTTGAAGTTTCTTTTGTAAGGACTTCAGTGCTGTATTGACCTCCTCCTGCAATTTAAAGAGAAAATCTATAAGACACCAGCAATTTGTGTGATATGTTCATATATGTAAAGCACAATATGAAAGTGAAAAAGTGAAAGAAAGTGAAAGTGAAAGTGACGTGATATGTGGCCAAGTATGGTTACCCATATTAGGAATTAGTGCTCTGCGTTTAACCCATCCTAAGTGCACACACACAGCAGTGAACACACACACACCGTGAACACACACCCGGAGCAGTGGGCAGCCATTTTTTGGGCACCTCAGTCGTGGTATTGAAGGTGGAAGATATAAGCAAAGGGCACCTCAGTCATGGTATTGAAGGTGGAAGATATAAGCAAAATGGTACAAATAAATTTGTTTGTATTTATAATCTTTGTTTTTATAATTAATTTAACATCAGACCATGGTCATTTTATTTATTTTTTCAGCCATGTGTTTATTTTGGCTATTATTTCTGTGCGTAAATGAAAAATGCACTGCTGCCATATATATGTATATATATATATATATATATATATAAGCTTCCATATATATATGAATATATATATAAGCACAACTTGTCTTGAAACTGAATGAGATGATGCTATAAAGGGAGTAATCCTTGCTCCCTTTCTGTATATAATCCACAGTATTGAAAAATATAGAAATAAAAATCATATATCTGTCTTACCTTATGTGAAGAAACCACTTCACTGATGGGTCTGAATTTGTGATTGTCATGTCGTTGTGATGTAAAGCACACTACACATGCAGGCTGTTTGTCGTCTAGACAGAATAGTTTGAGTTTCTCACTGTGTAAACTGCAGAACTCCCCAGATGAATGTCTCTCATTTCTCTGCTTCAGAAACGACTCGCACAAGTTTTTTAATGCAAGATTATATGGAGGTTCAGCTTGAGAAGATATTCTCCTGCAGACAGGGCACTCCTGAGTTTCCCTGGTTTTCCAGAACTGTTGAAGACACTCTTTACAGAAACTGTGACTACACGATAAAATAACAGGAGCCTTGAAGATTTCACAGCATACAGGACAAGAAAGCTCTTCTGCAGATAGTGAATCCATTTTCACTGTGTGAGCTCCAGTAGTTTAAACTTCAACTTTTTGAATAATGGTTAAAAAAAATGCATAATCACAAAAATCATGCTGTCTGTTCAGATACAAACGGCTAAAAAAATCCTCCTTCAAGGTTTTTCTCTTCATTCTCCACTGATTACTGATTCTTTTGTGGTTTTATTAGTAAAGAAGAGAGAGGAGAAATAAGACAGTCACTTCCTGGTAAGTGATGTAAGAGGGTGGAGCTTCAGCATCTTCATCATCTTGTCTCATGTTTAACTCTTTGTTTGTCTTATCAGATGCTGGGTGGTGATTTAATATTAATGTTTTTAATTGTATTAGTATTGATATTATTATCTGTTATTGGACATCTGATCTTAAAATCTGATCGAGATCAACACTATTGTACAAGGGATGGTCTGGAGCTTCGGTTCTGTGTGAATACACACAAGTTAACGACAGAACCAGAGCATTTTTTCACGTCCACTTCCTTCTGATTTACACATTAAAACAAAAGAAACAAGATAGCACAAAAGCAGAAACATGTGTTTGACATTTACTCTTTGTACTTGAAGGACATGCAGGCAGGTCACATTTATTAAAACAGAAGTGGGATATTGATGTTATAGATTTAAATGCAAAATGCGAGGCACTAACAATACAATAGGTAGTGATCACTATCTAATCACATGTAAAATAGGTATGGATTTACCAAAAAACAGATGAAAAGATGGGAAAAAAAGGTAAAACCACACATTGGGAGGCATTACATAAGTATGTAAGTGATATAAAATTGCAGGAATAAATATTCAAATGAAGAAATTAATATGAATGAACAAACACAAATAAAGTAGAAAGGATAATAAACAAAATCGTGAAGAAATGGTCTTCTGATAACATTCTTGAATTGAGAAGAACTTAGGGAGGAGCCAATCAAAAATCTGGTAAAGATGAGATAGCCTATGCCATTACCATACTATGATTAAAAACCTGTCTGATGCATCTGTGAATATTATATGGCATCTATATAATAAAGTATGGAGGACAGGAAAATTCCTAGCTTCATGAAATTACTGAGCTAATTGAGAAAGCAGGTAAAGACAGACCAAAATTATGCAAGTACATGTCTTTCTGTGGAAGACAGGAGAAAGCGTGTGTGCACATCAGAGGCACGCAGTAAAAAAAAAATATATAAACAAACCCAGGTGTTTATGACATGCTTTTCACACTATGCTTAACCTTGGCTTAATATTTTAGCTATAAAATTGGATATATCTGATCATTATATTGCAATTTGACTGCTCTAATTTCTACACTTTATTAAAAGCTTATTTTGGGCATGAATTTCTGCAAAATAGAGTTTGTTTATGAAGGATTGTATAGTTCAGCATTAGAATAATGTCTCTATTGGTCATCACAGTAACATCTGCATTGTTTTAATTAGTTTACCTGCAGGAACATTCTGGGAAGGTTATCTGAACCTACAGGGAACGTTCCTAGAACAGACTTATTTGGTTCCCAAAAACAAAATAATGTGAAGAGCAGGCAAAAGCACGCACATCGATCTCAACTGACAAAAACAAAATAACCAAATGGGAACCATATGGGAATGTTAGGGGAAGGTTCAGTGTTTTTTGGTATTAAATCATGAATTATTGGCATTGTTGGTTCATTTGACAGAAATACAGGACATAAATAGGTAGGCTAATAAATAACTGCAGAAATATTTGCAGGGAAAATGTTTCAGATCGCTTCATGATATGCACATGCATGTAATGAGTAATCGATGAGTAATCAACACAAATTCACACATAATCCACAAACCAGAATAATCAGAATAGATTTTTCTTCCTCATTCTGTTATATTTAAAAAATAACATATTTGTATAAAATCCTTGATGGCTTAATGCATAAGTGCTTGTAGTAGCCTACACAAACTAACCATAAAATTGCCATTTTGGAAAATACAGGAACAAATATTATAGAATACAATATTTTGATTCAAGGCTGGTGTTATTCAAACATGTTCATTATTCATCGCTGTCAATAGGCCTTTTATTGCTATAATAAAATGCATTTATATGAATTTTTCTTCTAGTTCTTTCAAAGCAGTTCTTTCTGCGTTTCCGCTCACATATTTTTAAATCCGTTTCATTGAGGTTCCAAATAATGGAACCTCAATGAAAGTTGAGGTTTCATTATATCTGCACTCATCTATGCAGATATATTGTCCACTCATCTATTCAGGTATATTCAGGTATATACAGAACATAGTCCTGTATATAATTTATATAGTGTAATTCAGACTTATCAAATAAATTGTGAGATTGTTTATTATTGTTGAATGTCATCTAATGAAGCCATTGACGTTTTCAGTCAGTTGCTCAATTTCACCACTAGATTTCAGTAAAGCCTCACTGAAGTGAGAACTGATTTTACATGAGCAAGTGAAGGATTTCTATTACATACATTCATTGATTTCTATTACATACATTCATTAATTTACCTTAGCTTCATTTGGAACTATTTAAATTGATCTGAATAATGACACTATATTGTCATGTGTAGATCTGCAAATAGAATTTATTTGTTCATAACTGAAGAATTTTGCAACATTGCCACTTATTTTCCTGTTTAGGCTATTAGTGTAAAGTCTTTGTTTCGGCTGAATCTCACACAGGTCAGATCATCAGAAAGTACGAGATCTGGATGTGCAGTGTTTGGAACCAGAATCACAGGAGCCGATGAGACAAAATCAACAGATTCTGAACAACAGATTCTGAACAACATACTGTATACTGTATATATATATATATATATATATATATAATGAACACACACTTATTAGTGGCTGTTTTATTAAAGACTGAAATCAAACACTATATTCTACTTGTTTGTATAGAATAGTGGTTCTCAATTTCAGTGCTGGGGTACCACATGTACATTTTGTATGTCTTCCTTATTTAACACACCTGATTCAGATCACCAGCTCATTAGGAGGGAGATCCATGAACTGAACCGAGGGCATCAGATTAGAGAGACCCCACCACTGGAATTGAGAACCACTGATATAGAATACAGTATGTTTCACCAGTGTAAATCCTTCATGGGGGGCCAGCCTGTGCATTTTATACACGCCAGTTTCAACTTGAGTCAAATTTGCACTTTTGGTTTCAAAAGCTTTGAGGAGACACTTGTGCGACAGTAGAGCACAGATCAGGTGATATATCCGTTTAACCGACTATACTATTTACACTACCTTTGAACATCCATTATAATCTAACCAAGTATCTCTTATAAAATCATGTTTCAGTAGTTACTCGATTATTGAGAAGGCAATAGCTTACGCAAACCCATAATAAAAATAAAACAGACAATATTCTGGAATCAGTATTTTGTAAAAAAAACAATAAAAAAAAACAATATGCGTCTAGCCTGTTTCTGTTACACTGTCTCAAGGGCAAAGGGATACAAAGTAGATGCTGTGTTACACATTATGGAGGATGACTATTGCATGAAATGAATGGAAAAACATTCATCGTGATGATTGCATAGGCTGTTTGGCATTATTTCATACTGTAGCCAGCAGGGCCGTGCACAGACCTTTTGAGGGGCATGTGCTGAAACTGAAAAAGGCCAAAATAATAAAATAATAGTCTCAAAAGCTTTAGATTTATTCACTATTAAGTCAAGATAGAGGGGGTGGAGTTATGAGGTTTACTGACAGTTTGAGCGGATCCAACAAGATTTAGTCACAAGCTCTTTTTAATACCTTTCATTAGCTAAATATTTGTAAAGCAGACAGACAGATGTAAAGGGTGACCAATATCATTGATTTATTGAAGGAAAAAAAAAAACACCATCTCCAAAAAAAGGGCACTTCGGAGTGTAAGGGCAAAAAGGGCATGTGCTCTGCACAGGTTGAGCCCTACCTGTGCACGTGCCTGGTAGCCAGTACTAGTGTGCTTCTGTTTTTCATAAGGTTTACAGATAATGTCATTTAATGTCCCCATAATGTCTTTTGGGGAACGCCTTCAGCGTGACCGGAGTCTGAAGCATACATCTAAACACAAAAATAACATTGGCTGGCGACAGCCTATGATGTCATTACCTGGCGCGACCACAGTATAAAAGAGTGCCGGGAGAACACGTCATCCTCTTCTTCGTCTTCAAGGGCTGTTTTGTTTGAAGCATGCATTTCCGGTAATGAGCTCATGGGAATCGCAGGTGGGCCTGGCTGATGAGTTAAAAAAGGGCCTCTCCCTTTCACCCAAGGCTTGACTTGCCGTGGAAGTGGGCCAAGAAAGTGGCGCCTCGAGTCCGCATAGATGAGCGTTATCTTTCTAACTGTAGCCCTCCAGCTCAAGTGAGCCTTCCATTTCTTCCCGATCTCCATGTGGAGATCGAGAAGGCTTGGAAAAATCTGTTCTCGTCTCGCATTCATAGATTTCAGCATACTAGTTATGCCAACATTGTGAGGGGGTGCATGAGAATGGTTATGAGAAGATGCCCCCTGTTGAAGAGACACTGGCTTGCTATCTCTCTATGGAGGATACATATTCTCTTAAGGTTCCCTCCCTGCCATCCAAACCCCTTCAAGATACATCTGTTTAAATGGCAGGGCATACGCGGCAGCAGGTCAGGCTGCAGCTTCGTTGCACACCATGGCGGAGCTACAAGCTTAGTGTTAGGTCCCCAGTAAAACGCTGCAACCTCAGGACCTGCGGGTCCTTCTCTCAGG
The DNA here is from genome assembly GCF_001515625.1 of Sinocyclocheilus rhinocerous. NCBI lineage: Eukaryota > Metazoa > Chordata > Actinopteri > Cypriniformes > Cyprinidae > Sinocyclocheilus > Sinocyclocheilus rhinocerous. The sequence goes on along the minus strand of NW_015646360.1, from coordinate 35,252 downwards.
TTGAGCACTCTTCAGAGGATATGCTTCATGATGTGCTCCCTGCTCCCTATCCCCTGGCTGGGTGTTTGCTTCGAGAAACTGCCCTGGCCAGGATTCGCTACTCATCTCTCACCCTGAGGGGTCTTCTGAGATTTCTCAGAGTCTTTCCCTCAACCATCATGCACGTTCTCCGAGCTAGAGCTCCTTTCACTGAGGCGTTGAGTGGCTTAACACTCCTTAATTCCACTCTGCAGTTCGATAGACGGTCAGGCCTATGGGTCCTCCCTGTCACACTGCTCTTATGGTCGAACCAGTTATCACCCCTCAGCGGAGTGGGCTTGAGCACACTGTGTTCCCTGAGGTACGAGTGAGTTGCGTTTCTGCGGAAACCCTTCCTGAATGCTTCGGCTCTGAGGAGCAGTAGCTGTGTATGCATGAATGGTTATTGGGTCCCGCTGTTTCTACGGATTCAATTGGGTCTGGTTATACAGGACCCACGCTCTCTATCGAGAGCACGAGACTGCATCCAGCTGCACCAGCTGACCGTCTCTTATTGGGCCCTGCTGGATTACCCCTTCTAATCTAGCACTGCCTTCTGGTTGAGCTGAGAAGTGCTCCCCTCACTGTGAGGGTTAGCTATGAGTCGCTCCCAGTGTGTGCTCTAAAGGCACGCCTCAGCTTGAGAGCCTAGAGCGCTGCTCCCAAAAACTCAATTTGCAACAATACTGAGTTGTTAGGCCCTGTATACTGAGGTCTCTGTTGCCTCCTTGGTCAGTTGCCTCTATGTTGGGACCCTGTTGCTCCCTGTAGAAATGTGTGATCCCCTTCTAGCTGGATCCCATTTCTGATGTCCCATTTGTGATCTGTCTGCCTCCCGGACATGGCTGTACTCCCCTCACTGCGGGAGAGTCCTTTTGAGCTCGCCGGTCCTGGGCAGACTGTGCGAGTCCTCCTCTCTACTTGACAGCTAAATACTCTGCCACTGGGCTATTGATCGCGTAATTTGAGCTGGGTTCCTCTCTCTCCTCACTAGGGGTTGAAGCCTCCGCTCTTTGAGCTCTGTGGAAGTGACATCAGGTAGTTGGGCCGCTTGCTGCTTCCCTGATAAGCTGCCTCTGTTTGGGTCAAGCCTAGCAGTGCATCCTTCACCTCGGAGGGTTGTCTTTGAGCTTGCCACTCCCAATTGAGCATCTGGGGCCTCCTCTCATCCAGTTCTCTGCTCTTTTGAGCTCCATTAAGCAGCAGCCTCAGGTTGTTAGGCCTCTCTCCACCTCCCTGTTAAGCTGCTCTCCTTATTAGTTGAGATTAGCAGTGCTCCCCTCACACTAGGGGGTTTCTTATGAGCATACCGCTCCCAGATTGAGCGTCTGAGTCCCCCTTCTATTTTTGAAGTTGGGCCTCCACTCCTTTGAGCTCCGGTTAGTAGTCATGCCAGGTTGCTAGGCCATCTTCTCCCTTGCTGGCGGGTTGCTTGCTGAGTGAGCTAGTTGTGCTCCCCTCCTTGCGAGCACGCCGCTACCTTCTGAGCATCTGTGAGCAGATGCTCCGGAGTCTGATCTGTGACTGCTATGGTTGAGTTGGCGATACTCCCCTCACATGGAGGGTTTTTCTATGAGATAAGCCTTTTATAATCCACATGTGCTCTGAGCACGCGGTCTTCCGCTGAATTAATTGTCGCTCCCTGATCGTGCCACAGTCACGTAGGGTTCCTAGGCTTGCCTAAATGACAGCTTCAGTTACCCCTTAGTAACAGTGTTTCTAAATCCATGTTATGGTAAGTGCATATGTTGAGCTTTCTGTACACTTTTAAAATCCACATTGTGGTAAGTGTGCACGCTAAGCATTCTGCGCACTTTCTAAAATCCTGTATGGTAAGGGTTACATGCTGTCAACCTCGTTCCCTTTCTCTGAGTTGGTTTAGGCCCCGGGTTTCCACCTTGGGCTCCACTCAACTTATGTATCCCTGCTGATACTGAGCAGGGTGTTGCTACCAAAGATCTGTTGAACCAGTTCTTTGAGCAGGCTCATTCAGAACTGGTGGTAGCCCCCTGGACGACAGGCCAGGGTCTGGTTGGTTTATTAGACACCTGGCCATATCCCCTTGAAGGAATCTCTTTTTTTCCTGATTCCAAGCATTTGAGTTCTGCCCTAGGATCGGGCTTCCCAGCCCAGCCCTTAACAGGTAAGTTGTTTCGGGTATGCAGCTCAGGCCCTTGGCTGAAGGGGATAATGTCACTGAGAGCTCTCAAGGCATCCTAGGGGCAACTCCCATGGCTATGGTAGAGTTAGTACTTAGTGCTCGCCGTGGTTTCTGGAAGGCACTCCCACTGCATGGGTATACCATTCCCCAAAGCGGCCTCTAGAGGATGCAGTTCGAAGTTCCCTTTGGAAGGGAACGTCTCAGGTTACGTATGTAACCATGGTCCCCTGAGAAGGGAACGAGACATCGCGTCCTCTAGTTCCCTTGCCATGCTTCAGATTAGAGGTCTACACGGGTCCAAAAATTCGCACCCGAACCCGAAGAGACCCGTAAATGTGCTACACTGAACCGACCCGGACCCGTCTATTATTTTGAAAGTTGGACCCGGGCCCGTGCAGAACCGAGAAATGTCAAAAATGTACTACCCGGAACCGACGCGGACCGTCAATTATTTCTAAGATGGACCCGAACCCGGCCGGGAAGACACAGACTTGACTAGACCCGATCGGCACATATTCCACAGCAAATTGCTATTAACAAGTCGATAAACAAGTTGCGAAAATGCCAAAAAGTGGGTAGTTCCACAATTAGTTCTGGTACTATGAAAAGGTTCCCGCGGTGTGAAAGGCCCTTATGTGTGGGGGCTCAGCCCCGGACGGCCCCGGCCCAATTTAAACCCTGGTCACGCCAGGTAATGACGTCATAGGCTGTCGCCAGCCAATGTTATTACCGTGTTTAGACACCGCTTCAGACATGCTTCAGACACCGGTCACGCTGAAGGCGTTCTCCCAAAGCGACCTCTAGAGGACGCAGTGTCTCGTTCCCTTCTCATGGAACTACATGTAACCTGAGACGTTTTGTCTTACTGAACGCAGTAAAGCGTGTTCACATTTCTCGTGTTTTTTTTAATCAGTTTGTGCTGCAGCCAACTATCCATATGCTTTATCAAATAGCTCATTTTGTCAAATCGTAAAATAATATAGTCAGGTATATCATGGCATTGTATGTTTTCCCCTTACTTAAACCAGTTTTAAAGTCATTTTTAATGTTATCCAAAATGAGTTTAAATTATTTGAAATGACATATATATAACGTTAGTAGATACAAAGTTAGAATGCTGAACACTCTGTGCACTCCAAATATAAAGGTTGTTTATCAGCAACTGTGGTTCCATGAAGAACCAAGGTGGATTTTAACAGGGTGGGTAATAGTAATCGCATGTGATTCGAATGAACTATTGGCACTTCATCCACCTTGGAGTTATGACATCCCGTGGTAACTAGGATTTACACAAGCTTCAGTCTGTTTTAAATCATGGCGGGGGAGGGCGTTTTCATATGCGTTTGGCCAATCAATGTCTACTTACGTCACGATTAGTACCAGTTGTGCCGGTTAGACCCTGCTCCGGAGTAGGAGCTAATTTGGTTCTCGAAAAAGGCAGTCCGGAACTAAAATCGCACCCAGTTCCGGCGGTGCGAAAATGCCAAAAAGTGGGTAGTTCCACAATTAGTTCTGGTACTATGAAAAGGTTCCCGCGGTGTGAAAGGCCCTTATGTGTGGGGGCTCAGCCCCGGACGGCCCCGGCCCAATTTAAACCCTGGTCACGCCAGGTAATGACGTCATAGGCTGTCGCCAGCCAATGTTATTACCGTGTTTAGACACCGCTTCAGACATGCTTCAGACACCGGTCACGCTGAAGGCGTTCTCCCAAAGCGACCTCTAGAGGACGCAGTGTCTCGTTCCCTTCTCATGGAACTACATGTAACCTGAGACGTTTTGTCTTACTGAACGCAGTAAAGCGTGTTCACAGTTCTCGTGTTTTTTTTAATCAGTTTGTGCTGCAGCCAACTATCCATATGCTTTATCAAATAGCTCATTTTGTCAAATCGTAAAATAATATAGTCAGGTATATCATGGCATTGTATGTTTTCCCCTTACTTAAACCAGTTTTAAAGTCATTTTTAATGTTATCCAAAATGAGTTTAAATTATTTGAAATGACATATATATAACGTTAGTAGATACAAAGTTAGAATGCTGAACACTCTGTGCACTCCAAATATAAAGGTTGTTTATCAGCAACTGTGGTTCCATGAAGAACCAAGGTGGATTTTAACAGGGTGGGTAATAGTAATCGCATGTGATTCGAATGAACTATTGGCACTTCATCCACCTTGGAGTTATGACATCCCGTGGTAACTAGGATTTACACAAGCTTCAGTCTGGATCCAGAACACCTGAGAAGAGATGATGCCCAACCCCTCAGAGGACCTCAGATGATGCCAACCCTGAAACAACATACAGAACTACCACATTTTGCTATAAGTTTGATTGCAACATATAATAATTGCTGTTAATAGTGTAGTCTGTTTGATTACGTCTTTAATTGATTTTTCCGTACATTTCTGCCATATGTACATTTACTGACATAGTCACCACTGATAAGCTACTACTAAATATATTGTAGAAACATATTGTACAGCTGCTTTTTAACGATTTGCACCATGAAAAGCGCTATACAAAAAAACTTGAATTGAAATTGAATTAAAAACAGACATTATTTTTTTTATTATCACTTCTTTAAAAGATAAAAACAATGACAAATGTTTCACTGACTATATATTATTGAAATATTTAACACTTAAAATATTTAACATTTAATCTTTCCTGCTGTCGCGGAGCAGTCCAGCGACATGACAAAGAAAGTTGATCCTGATTGGTCAACTTGTGTGCATTCGAAGTGCTGATTGGCTCACAGAACCTTATAGAACCAATTTAGAGTTCGACTGTGTAGAAATAACCTTTTTGTTTTATAAATAAAAAGTCCCAAAAGGTACAGAACTTTAAAAAACCCATCACATCATGTAAATAAGTTGTCACAGAATAAGAATATGTGAATAACTAAATTTTGACAAAAATGTCAGATAGATCCTTATAATTCCAAGCCCACGACTTAGAGATGGAAAAGTATCAAATTTCCAATAATTTAAAGTGAGTACCCACCCCTCCCAATTGGGTAAGGGGTGTGGGAAAAGGTGAAATTAGTGGAGAGGTTTGATCTGGTTTGATCCAGATCTCAGTTAGGGCCATGAAGTTGAGACTAGAATGAGTAGCAATAGATGAAATAAAGTCTGCTTTGTTTACAGCAAACCGGCAGTTCCAGATAACAATAGGAGTAGAGAGTAAAGTAATAGAGGACATAGAAACAGAGTTCAGATTGTTAGAATTGCACTGCCTCAAGTGTATGGAGCATGATTTACAAGTGTTAGTGGTAAGATTAGAGATTAGAAAGCACACAGTGAAGATAGGTAATAAAAACAAACAGATGAGAACACACTGTACAAAAAGTAAATATCCTCACGTTTCCTAGCAATGACAACTGCACTAAAATCTAATGAGATAAGAAACAAAAAGCTGCTGTCCACTTCTGTTGCTTGACTGCTTCTCCTGAATTAAATGTTGTTTAGCCAACGGTAAACAAGGATTAGATCGTGCAGTAAAGTGTAAATACAATCACAAGACCTTTGGCGCCCTCAACGGATCTCTCACTTAATCCTCATGGTTCATGCCTTCACAGAGATCATCTCTCCCCAGCGGTGAACCATTGACATTCCAAAACAGTTATGATGTAACGAAGCCTCATTTACTGAAATCACATGACATTGGCAGTTTGATACACGCTCTGAACTATTGATTCAAAACAATATATTCGTAAGGTTTCAAAGCTTCATTGAGCAGTTTCAAAAGCGCCCATCACTAGAATACAGAGTTATTAGCAAAAACGAAATGTTGCTTATTATAGCACCACCATATGGCTGAATCTCACAAGATTTGATCCACAGCCTAATTGTGACAATACTGTATACATAAATATGTTCATTTTTGTAACAGTCCGACATTCTGAATTTGACATCATTAGCTGCTGAAATTTCATTGGATTTTGATGGCCATGCTTGGTGGCCATCACTGACATGCAAAGCATATGTTAGCATTTGATGAATATATGAATAGAAATAGCTGCTGAAATTTCATTGGATTTTGATGGCCATGCTTGGTGGCCATCACTGACATGCAAAGCATATGTTAGCATTTGATGAATATATGAATAGAAATAATTAACTTGATTGATGATACGGCTGCAGAGCTGCAAGTGTTTTGAGTTGTAGCACCCCCTATGGCCAGATTTGATCATCTTTGTGTCTGTCCTCTGAATATCCTCTCATCTGTGTGTATCAGGATCTGTTAGGTTTGGACATGCTGTTCAGCAGATACAGATCAATACATTACAAATGTGTGAAGCCTGTTAATATCTTCACAATGCATATTGTTGAGTTTTGAGTGAATTGGACCAGCAGTCTAGGAGTAGTTGTTTTGATTTCCAGGATTTCTGTGACTTACGGTCTTGATGCCCAGACATGATTAGGACCAAAAACAGCAATTGACAAAACATTACAAATACAATAATGTTGCAGAATCCTCAGTGCATGAATCCCTAATTACATTTGGATTATAAGATCCCAATTCTACATAAATTATAAATGATTTATGAGACACTACAATAAGAACTAAATATAGGTGATCTCCATTAACACAAACTGAGCTTGAGAAAAGCACTGTTACTCATAATGAAACCCAAACACACTGATCTTATGGTTGACAGGAGGATTTATTACACACATTTATTCAGGCATGCTATTTCAGTGACAGAAGGTCGGCTGCAGTATTAATGTTTTCTCACTGTTACTGATTCTCTCAATAATCTATTCGATTCATTAACACAATTTCACTGATGATTTAAAATCAAGATAAAATCCAGGATAGAGCAGCTGAGTGAATGTGGTCTGGATTGTGTGGATGAGGCTCATTGTGTCAGAGACCCTGTAGAAGGACAGAGTTCCTGCACTGTAATCCACATTCACTCTTATTTTACGACAGCCCATAGGCTTTACAGGGAGATCATTCCAGATGTTATTGTGTATGAATGTGTATTTGTCAGGAGAGCAGTACAAACTCCAGGATTTATCATTGTGTCCAAACGCACACTCATCTTCCACTCCCTTCCTGCTGATGCTGTTATATGACACTGATACATACACACCATCACCACTCCATTCAATCTCCCAGTAACAGTGTCCACTCACATTCTCTCTACACAACACCTGGTGATAATAATCAAATCTGTCTGCATGATTACTATAATACTGGACTTTCTTTGTGTAAGAAACCTCTCTGTTGTTGTCAGACAGACAGAGGTGTTTATATGCTGTGTTGGGATCCAGAGTGAGCTGAAGGGAATCTGATGGAGACAAAACAAACCAGAATCAGGAAATATGAATCTGTGTGAATATTCATATGAATCAAATATGAATCAACAGAGTGTCATTGTCATGTCGAGAGAAAATCATCCCAGCATCCATTGCTAACCCATGCAGAAATCCTCCAACACAGAAGGTATTTAGAAAAGTGTCTCTTCTAAAAGCCTAAATCCTGACACAGCCACTATTTAGACACAAACACTATTTTGTATAATTGACGTGTCACCATATTTGATTTGGCTGCTGTAGACATGATCTGATCAGAAATTTGATGCGAGAGGGAATCTGACATCTAAGATGAACACTTCGTTCATCTTACAAAGTAGTTGCTTCAAAAGACTTGGATTAAATCATAAGGGATTACATTAAATGTGTAATCAGTTGTTTTATGTAATTATAATTATGGCTTTTAAATGACTTTTTGTAATGAACCATTCTCACAACTGTATTAAGAGCGGCAGAGTACAAGCAAAGGTGAGCCATATTCAAGTTTATTGTGTGTGTGTGTGTGTGTGTGTGTGTGTGTGTGTGTGTGTGTGCCAAGAAAACATGCATGATTCAGTTATAAATACTATCTTCAAATGTTTGTTTTTTTAAGTCTTAGTTTTCTAATGAAATTTAGTTCAATAAAATTGTAAAATAGTTTGTGCTTTTTCTCATCACTGATTTATCAACAACTGTCTCATGCTCAAGCATTTGATTACCCTATATATATATAATCAAACCAAAATTTATTCAGACACCTTCAACATTTCTCACAATATCTCAGTTTATTCACTATAGTTTAGAAAATGGTAATAAAATGTGACAAGAACTCAGAGTTAAACTGTGTCAGAACAAATTCATCTTATCATAATGTCAGAAGAACTTTGTTAGAAAGGTATGTAATGAATTCGGCTGAATAGCTGTCAGCTGTTAAATTAAAATAAACAATTAGATAATACCAATTTAGGTCAACTAATTACCAAGCAATGCTTAATTTTGTTCAGTCTGTGGTGTAAAAAGGTCGCATTAGCAATTAAAGAAAAAACACTTAAGCAAAACATGGTCAGGTCAAAGTGTCTGAATAATTTTTGGTGGGAAATTTTTTATCAATTTTACTGGTAGTCCACTGTATGAAGAATTTTTCGGTATAGTATGTCACAGTTTACTTTATTTTGCTATCCTCACTTACATTTAAGAACTATAGTGTCCTCACCCACTAGTAAAAAACTATCAAAAATTATATCTGGTGTCTGTATATATATATATATATATATATATATATATACAGTATATATATTCTACTGTTTATAATGAAAATGTCTGTGAATACATGCAAGGCACATTTTAGTTCTTATTAAAATCATAAAAAAATTAATCTGATGTTTGGTTGTAAATACTGATATCACAAAACACATTTCTTACATTTACATAATGTAACATGAGACAGTGACTTGCCACCACCTACTGGCATTTTTTGTTTAATATTTCATAGTATCACTTAGTTTTTACCATAATTTCTTGTTAAGGTTAGAAAAACTTTGCCTTTATAAAGGTAAAAAAATGCACCTGTAAATCAATTTAAGGGGCAAATATTTTCCCTTAATCGAGAAGGTGTGAGAGAGGGGGTTCACAGAAGAATGTTTAATGTAATAATATATAAATCTAGGAACATTGAAAGACTGTAATCAAATTCAGCATTGTAGTGTCCTTTTTGTGTTACAAATATTGTGTTCTTACGTGGAACGTTAGTTAAAGAAGATGTTCCATGCGGGGAGGGTGAAGTGCTTCTCTCTGTTTCTGCAAACAGAAAGTAAAGCATTAAGTTCAACTCAATACCTGTAGAAGTGTCATCTACATGTCATCTACAAGTGGCCATGAGCATCCAAGAGTATCTACTGTGTGTTGAGCTGTTTGAAGCACAACACACTTATCTTATCTAAGAAGAGTGCCTGCAGGAATAACTGTGATCAAGTGTAAGAGAGAGAGATCAGAATGAAAATGCAGTAACAATAAACCACACAAACACATCAGCAAAGCAAAGGCTTGACTTGAAACCAGCAGTTATTCACTTATTCTGTAAACTGTCACATTGTAATCATTCTCTCTGTGAGACATCAGTTATAGAAAAATAGTAGAACTTGGGCCTTTTTCATATTTCAAATATATTTAAAAAGACATCAAGTCTTTAGTTTCATTATTATGTTTTTTCAACGGTACACTGAATAGTTTAATTTTAACCTGTTACCTTGCTTGAGATTTTTCTCCAGATTCTTAGCCTGATTATTCTTGTTCATCTTCCTCAGGATCTCCACCGTGTTCTTCACTGCTTCTTCTTCTCCAAAAACGTCCACCATTATATCCACTGTTTTAAACCTATCTGCTTCCTCCATTTCAGAATGTGATATTTCTTTATGATTTTTCTTTAAGTGCCATTGAAACGCCTTCAGCTCATCTTTTCCGAGATCCTTCAGTGAGTTTAGAAGCAGCTCGAAAACAGATGCCATCGTCCTTCACTGACTCACAGCTGCAGGACAACAAGAAAAAGATCTGAATTAGTTTCTCTCTTAACTTGTGGACTCAAGCTCTCAAATGTTAATTGGATTATGAAATGAAGCTGTGATCAGATCCGGACTCTCAGAGTCAAACTCATCTGTTAAAGAAGTCCTGCTCCTTTTTACAAGATGTAATATAAGTATCAGGTGTCAGAATGTGTCTGTGAAGATTCAGCTCAAGATACCAATCATTTATTATGTAAATGCCCCTTTTTGAGTGTAAGCAAAAATATGCTGTTTTTTGTGTGTTTTAGTGGTGTAAAGTAACCAAGTACAATATTTTGTTACTGTACTTCTCAATTTTTTTTTTATTTTTTTTTTTACTGGGAATTCAAATTTTCCTTCATCTTTTGACAGTTAAGAAGTTATTATAGCGACTATAAAAATATCCTGTAAGTTTCAATTGTTGAATAAAGTTATTTTTTTTTCTTTTGGGCACAAAAATGATTCTCGTAGCTTCGTAAAGTTACGGTTGAACAACTGATGTCACATGGATTATTTTACAGATCTCCTTGCTACGTTTCTGGACTTGGGAACATTACAGTTGCATTGCTGTCTATGCAGGGTCAGACAGCTCTCAGATTCCATCAAAAATATATTAATTTGTGTTCCGAAGAGATGAACGAAGGTCGAGGTTTGAAACGACATGAGGGTGAGTAATTAATGACAGAATTTTCATTTATGGGTGAACTAACCCTTTAAATGTTTAAACTGGCAAAGCTTACATGAGTTTAGTTTAAACACAGATATCAACATGTGCTGTTTAGGTCTCACCTGTGCGCGCGCGCTATCAGCACCCGGGTGATGACGGAATAAATGAATGTAATGACTGCTCATATTCCATCATACGGCATTCACATTGAACAAGAGTGAATGGTTTGTCCACGTTTTTTTTTTTTTTTTTCATCACTATTGTTGTAATGTATTGGGAAGCCAGAATGAGCATTCATTGAGCACAATGGAACAATTGTGTATCCATTGATACACAATAAGCACAACTTCAGAAAGTTGCCAATCTCACTAGTTGTTGCTGCAACTATTTATGCTTTCTTGGTCATATGACTAACTACCTAAACTTGAAACTCACTGCTCATTGTCTCCTCCCACAATAGCTTTAGCCAAGCAGCATGTCATGGCTCTCCATAAAAATTATCTCAAGATCTGCGCATCACATGAAATTGTGCATGGACTTGTTCAAATTGAGGTCAACTGCTCTAAATATCGCTATGTGATTTACTGGTGCAAAAGCCTAATGTGCATACAGTGTACAATTGTGTTTGTTTACATTGGCATTTTTTGTCATTTGTTGTTTGATCTCTAACAAAAACAGATATGCTTATTGTATTTTGCTAGTTGAGATCTCTAGACCATCTCTTATGTACGATGCTTTTACAGATCACATTTTCAAGTGGGGTGAATTCGGGCTAATCTGGGACATTGGGTAATCTGGGACACCTAAGTTCCAGTGTGTTTATTTCCTGTTCTAACACAATTTAGTCAACAGGACTTTTACTATAATTTTAGCATGGATGTCATGTGACTGAAATCACATGACTTCATGGGGGTGATTCCGCAGAAAGGGGCGGGGCACTTGTCAATCAAGAAGCTCCCCTGGGAATTGCATGACAAGGTCAGTGACATGTTTATTTCCTGTTCTAACAAAATTTAGTCAACAGGACTTTTACTATAATTTTAGCATAGATGTCATGTGACTGAAATCACATGACTTCATTGGGGTGATTCCACAGAAAGGGGCGGGGCACTTGTCAATCAAGAAGCTCCCCTGGGAATTGCATGACAAGGTCAGTGACATAGGATTCTGACTAGATTAATGTTAAGGACATAAATCTGTCATAAATAATACAATGTTCCTAATTGTTGTCAAATTATGTTTGTGATCTATTCAAGCAACAAAATATGTATTAAAGTGTTGAAAATGTGTTCTAGTTTTTTTTCTTTCAAACATTTTTTTGTTGTCCCACATTATCAAATATGATTGAGAATGTGGGACAGCATGCTTTGGGTAATCTGGGACAGTCTTCAAATGGAGGAAATGTGCATTTAGGGACTTTATAAGTCTAATGATAAGGGCTAATGTGTGCCATAATATGACAAATATGCAAACAATTAAAAAAACAGGAAGGGGGCAAAAACTTTTTCACACCACTGTACAACAGTTCAAACCACTGAGCAGGAGGAGGATCTGCGGCCAGGCCAGTTGACAATGTTCTGTACACAAACACACACACGCACACACACCCATGCGCGCACACACACCCACACCCACGCGCACACACATACACACACACACACACAATGTTAAACAATTTGAGTTTTAAATTCATTTAAATTAATTAACAGTAGATTGTCAATCCTGTGTAGAGATAGAAATTATTTTTCCTGATATTGGAATATATATTTTCCTATTGAGATTTCTGTACTTGTCATTTTTTTCATAATGCTTTTTAAAAAATTGGTGATATTGTGTTTGGCATGCATAAAGTATGGTGAATATAGGCTTTTTTAGGCCTAATACATATGTCCCAGATTACAAAGTGACCTGCAGATTATCAAATTCAGGCAGAAATTTTTTTTTTGGCACAAAAACACTAATAGGTGTGGCATGTCTCCTCTGGGTATAATATCTACATTCTTTCTTCTGGTGTGGTTAGAAAGCATCTTAGGGATTTCAGAAAAGCTTAATATGCTGATCTAATGTGTTAGATAGATATCATTAGATATCTTTGATATATATGTTAGATAATAAATTGCAGAAGTCAAAAAATGTCCCAGATTACCCGAATTCACCCTAAAGTGGTAATTCTCTCTCTCTCTCTCTCGACGTGAAATTTAAGCACTTTTAATATATCAGCTAATTCAAAAGCTGTTGTTAAGCGTTGATCATATCCCCTATATTCACTGTAAAGCTAAGCTTCTAAGCCTTAAAATTACACTACCTTTTTAGCTGGTTAAGCAGGTGACCATTATTTTTTTCCCTGTCTTTTTTTTTTTTAAATACTACTAAAGACTTTAGATATACAGAGACGGTGTTTATGTGGAAGACCTCAAATCTGATTTTCTTGATATATCTAAAGTTTTTCCCCATGGTTCCATTTTGGGACCTATTTTGTTTTTTATTTATATAAATGATTTGGGTAAGGACATTCAAAATATCATTCTTATTCCGAGGTCACAATAGCCACCCAGATCCAGTCTGTATCCAGTCCAGATGGTGGATCAGCACCTAAAGATGACCTCTACAGCCCTGAATGTCAGCGGAGACTAGGGGTTGCACCGACTGGTCGACTTTAATGCTCTGCCATGACGCTTTAAGCTTGACGTCGACTAGTCGCTGGTCCTATAGAGGGCGCAACAGGGTTAAGAAATCTTTGGAGGGCTTCCACATTTAGTTCTAATCTAATGCGCTACTGCACTGTAACGCACACACATCGGCTTCAGACAGTAGCTCGTACATCACGCACAGATCGCAAGCACACAGAATCATTCAGCGCGGAAATGTACTGTCAACACTGTTCTGTGATTTTTCAATAAAATAGCTTAAAAACTGAAAAGTTCTAGCATATATTTCTTAACTAAATCCCACAGCTTTACTACTAGTAGAGAGACGTTGCCAGGTAGAATTCATTCACACACACATTCGCTCTCACTAATGCATTCATATAAATGTAATCTTTACTGTGCTACTTTATCTGATTTAGAACGAGCAGAAATGTGTGAGAAATATAACGACCCAAAGGACAAAGGAAAAAAGCAGTTATAGGAGCAATAGCCATGTGGGCAGCGCTGTGTCAAATGCCATAGCTGTACACAAGGTGTTTGAGGCTACGTCCATACTAAGCCATGCAGAGCTTACCCTATCCGATCTTTTTTTTCTCCTCGTCTCAATAAATATCTGCGTCCACACGAAACCATGAAACCGACACAATACGATGTAGTATGCATGCCTGACCAGCATGTGGTGCTGTAATTCTGCCACAGAGATACACTAAAAACAGAAAAGAAGACTTGGACTATGCGCATAACCCTTGCGCGCGGTATACAAACGCACATGGAACAATACATTTATTAATCTGTGTTAATGTTAGTTAATAAAAAGACAATCGTTCAGTGTTTGTTCATGGTTTTGTTGCTGTTACGTGACGTAGCGGTGTCTGACTAGGGGCGAGACGTGGGCTGATGACGTCATAGTTTCAGAAAACGGATTCGCTCGCTGTCCACACGAAAATGCAAGGGCGGCGTTTTCAGATTTATCCACTCTGGGACCCGGTTTCAAAAAATATCGGTTTCACTCTCCAAAAACACCGGATCCGTCTGGATGAAACGCCTATACGATACAAAATGTATGCGTATACAGCTAAACGCGCCTCCGTGTGGACGGGGCCGAGTCTCAGCTCCAGGCTCAGGCTTATTTGTTCATTAATGACATCATCAGCGACTAGCCGACGTCGACTCGACTTTCATCACATAAACTAAGGTCTAAGTTTAGACTTTAAAAAAATCTAGCGGAGACCATGTCAACTGAGTCAGAGTCAGAGTCAGATCACCTTTATTTATATAGCGCTTTATACAATACAGATTGTCTCAAAGCAGCTTTACAGTATTAAACAGGACAATGTCGATAATGCAAGAACATGATAGTAAACACTCAACAGTCTGACTTGTGTTGCAGCCTGGAATTAAACCACACCATTCTGGTTTCGTCTGGCCAGAGGAGACCATGAGTCTGATTTCTCACGAGGTTTTTTGTTTCCATTTCTGTCACCGATAGAGTTTTGGTTCATTGCCACTGTCACCTTGCTTAGTTGGGAACGCTTAATTTCTGGAAATATTGTCAGCTTTATTGATTGCACAGACAATATTGGAAGAGAGATGTGGCCTGTACGCAGCAAAAAAAGCCAGTGTACAATGAACTCAATTCGAGTCAAATTTAACACTCCTGAAATGTATATATGACTCCCTCCATTTTGGAGTTAAAATAACACTTTCGAAAGTGTGTCAACAATATAATAATTATATGAATATATTATATGAATTATAAACAATTACAATTAATATAATATCAATATAATAAATAAGTAGCTGCAAAAGTCGGGCAATTTGTTCTCTAAAATTCTTTGACTGTTGCTTTAATTTTGAACGAGAGATATGGGGGAGTGTCTTCATTGCATCAGATATATGTCACTTTGCTCACAGGTCCAGTTTGGGTTTGCGATCTCTAACCCAGAATAAAACGAAACCCGCTCAAAACCAACCCATCTTCTTGAGCCCGAAAACTCAGATGGGAACTTAAATGGGTAAAAACTGAAACCGGCTTCGTGCTACAGGCCACTGAACTGGATCAGAAGTCAGAAAGAGCTTTATTGCCAAGTATGTTTGCACATACAAGGAATTTTTTTTTTGGTGTCACAAGCTTCCAGTACACAGAGATAACAACACACATATAATAAAAAATAAGATGTGAATAAAATACACATATCTATATATAAATAAACAAAAAAATAGATAAATACGTTAAAAATAAAAAATATATTGAAAAATAAAATACATTGTATGTACAGGTGTGCTATATGAATTGGATGATGACATCACTGAATAATCAATTAACTGACTTTAACTGAAATATTACTACATATTTGTTGCCCTAATGAGACTATGGTGAAGGACTTTACTTCCTTCTTCCTTCATGTTACGGGGGATGAGCTCAGGGTTCGAGTCCAAGTTCATTTACCATTAACTATTAAGACTAAACGGGCAGACGAACTCATAAAACATGCGTTTAAAAAGTCTGTCAGTTTGAACTTCTGGTATGGTTTTCTGAACACACAAATGTGAAGAGCCCTTTCATGTAATCTCTCCAGTTCACATAAACACAGTTGGTTATGTCTCTGAACATAATCAGATTAGAAAGAAATCGCATAGATATCAGTATATTAGATCTGTGAAATGATGTCTCTTGGACATGGTGACAACACACTTCTAATGCAACTCAGCCAGTCGTCAAATAACTGATTTCTTGTGTTAGCAATCAAAATCAAAAGTAAAATGAAATTAAAATACATCTATATCTATTAGTTAGTACATTATGATTTAGTATTTACTAACCGTGAACAATGATGATGTAGATGTTTCTTGTTCCTTCACTGAACTTGTGTCTTGAACAGATGTTATCCTTTCAATTCTACACTTTCACGAAGGACTGTGGAGGGGTGGAGCTTTCCTTGGAACCTAAACCTGTTCAACAGGTTTACCAGTTTTTCTAGAGGAAAGGGGAATGGAGATTTATTGTATGTTATCTGTCATGCCTTTCAGTAGAATGATCGCAAAACTACAGGTAAAAAAAAGAGACAAACACTGAAAAAGTTGATGAACAGAGACAGACAGACCACACTGAAATATATAGTTAACCTCTTAGCCTTTGAAAAAAATCCCAAGAAATTGTATACCCAAACTAAAACAGATACAGCTCATGAAGCCTTTGCACTAAAAGTATAAGTATGGTCTCATTTGAAAGAAGACAGTTGGCAGTTTATTGTAAAGTCAGAACTAATTCTTGTCATAATGAATATGTTGATTAGCATTGCATTGTAAATATACACTATTATACATAAACATATGAGAATCTATCAATGTTTCTCCAAATCTGCACACTTTTGAACTAAGAACCCTGAGGGATGTTGTTTTGTAAAGCATTTTCATGATGATGGTACAGGACTTTTCTTTTCTTTTTCATTTTTCTCAGTGGATGCAACTGAACATTTTTTCTTCATTTCTGACACAAATTAAGACATAACTGGCACTATAAGATTTACAAAATAAAATAAGAGGTCAAATACTGAAGTTTGAATCTTAGACCTTTTTAACCCTTATATTAAGTTCGATTTCTGGGTACGATTTTGATGGAGCGGGTCAAATTGACCCTAATTGCCTTCAATGCATTTCCCTAAATTTTACATGATTAAAAACAAGGAATCAGGTATGAACAGAAATTTAATATTAGTATTAGTCACACAGTGCAAACAATTAATATCAAAAAGTATGATTTTTTTTATAAACGTGTTTAACCACATTTTTTAACCCCTTAACCGCTGGTAGAAGTTTACTACTAAACTTTACTACTACACTCTAAAAATTGCTGGGTTAAAAACAACCCAATTTGGGTTATTTTGGCAACACAGTGCTGGGTCAAAAAGGGACGAACCCAGCACTGGGTTGTTTTAACCCAACAAGTTGGGATATTATGTTTGACCCAGCATGCTGGGTTGCTTTTTTATGGTTTAAAATTACTACACTGCTGGCCCAAATCGAGCTAGACATTAAACCTACAAATCTTGTTAATTTTAAAATCACTTTTACACACACAGAATGACTATCAAAAGGTAAATATTTATTTAAAACAAGAGAAAACAGTCAAAAGTAACATGCATGTAAGAAGAAATGCAGAAAAGTATGGCATTAACAGCTACAGAGTTTATAAATGAAGTGAACTTTTAAGATCAAATTTGACTTTTTTTGGTCAATTTTATATATTGTATAAAAATATTATACAAAAACATTAAAACAGACATGACATTCACATACCTCACAAATTTTCATGTACGTGGAGGGCTGCTCTTTAAAGGGTTAGTTCACCAAAAAATGAAAATGGTCATAATTTATTCTGCCCGTGTTGTTCCAAACCCATACAAACTCTGCACATTTTTGGAACACAAATAAATATATTTAATATTCTTTTAATTTTTGTCCTCCATTGCAAGTCTGGGAGACCAGTATTTTCTTCTGAACAGACATGTTCGCTATGATATAATTTAAGATTTATTCATATATAAATATTGGCATAGGGTTCTGTATTAACTCCAACGTTGGTTTGAGTTCTGCAATGAAAAACACAGACATCAATGGTTTACATAAAATATGAACACGTAATCATACTGTTGTTGCATCAAAATGTGAGGTAAACAGGTAGGAGACAACAGAAAAATTGATTTTCTAAAAATAACACATCAATCTCAAAAGAATGATGCTCTCCTATGTCTCTGGCTTTCAACATCTACAAAAAAAATAATTTTACTCCTAGTAAAAAAAAGAAAATTGATAACATGATGGAATTATTAAGAGCCTCAAAATAATTAGGCTAGTCTTTATTACATAACGCCGTTTCCATTAGGTAACTACGTTCAATTCAACCGCGAAAAAGATGATAACGAATTAACATGTAAATATGTCAAGAACCCTCTCTTAACACCTCAAAAAATGTAAATATTGTCAAATCTTATGTAAATATGACAAGACACTCACTGACGTTATATTAAAAGCACCTCTTCCGTTCAGTAAAAGAGGGGAGACTATTAAGACTATTTCTGAGGCGAAAGCCGCGTATTTTTCAATATAAGCTCTTCTCGGAATATTTCCTCCTTCCATGAAATCTCAAGATACTACCGGACGCAAACAATGAATGATGACTTTACATTTTTAATCTTTACTTACCATAAACCATCTTTAACTCGCTCTCGCTTCCATCTAAAGACGCCGAGAAACATGGCGGCTTCTCGCGCTGGTGTCGTCGAGATACGTCCGACGTTAACGTGACGTGCATGCTCTCTTTCACGTCCGCGTTCCCAACCCAGCACCGCTGGGATATTGATCAAGACCAATTTTCTACCCAAAATTGGGTTAAACCAACCCAACGTCCTTACCCAGCGGTCTCAACCCAGCATTTGGGTTGAAAAAACAACCCAGTGTTTTTTAGAGTGTATATTACAGTTAAATCCTAATCTAATTATGACAAACTATATATCGTTGGAAAGGTCTAAGACTCCTAAATAGATATTTTATCACTGTTTTTTTTTTTTTTGTTACAAATTATGTAGGAACAGTAATAGATCAATGTATGACAAGAGTGCACCTCAAAACATATACTACATCATAATAGGAGTTCTGACCTTTGTCACAAAAATTATT
>NW_015646360.1:14839-16115 GCF_001515625.1 Sinocyclocheilus rhinocerous | reverse complement strand
AATGTATGACAAGAGTGCACCTCAAAACATATACTACATCATAATAGGAGTTCTGACCTTTGTCACAAAAATTATTTTTCGTTTAATTTTTCCCTATAACATGTTTTAGTGATCATCATAAATTATATATCATTTGAAAGCGTAAAACCTCAAAATTCATCCTGTGAAAACCATTTTGACGGACATTCTGTTAACATGGAAATGGTACTTTAAAGGAGACAAATTATGGCCCTTTTTACAATATGTAATATAAGTCTCTGGTGTCCCCAGAATGTGTCTGTGAAGTTTCAGCTCAAAATACTCCACAGATAATTTATTATATAATTTTGAAAATGCCTATTTTGAAAGCAGAAACTTTTACAATATGTAATATAAGTCTCTGGTGTCCCCAGAATGTGTCTGTGAAGTTTCAGCTCAAAATACTCCACAGATAATTTATTATATAATTTTGAACATGCCTATTTTGAGTGGAAGCAGAAACATGCTGTTTTTTGGGCCTGTGTCTTTAAATGCAAATGAGCTGCTGCTCCCCGCCCCCTTTTCTAGAATAGAGCTGCAATCTGTTTTGGTTCTGATTATAATGTTTATCTCAATGAAATCATGCGTTTGGAATAGAGCTGTGCCATTACAGCTCGTACCTGCTAAAAACATCTGTTTTGTTTCTGATTATAATGTTTATCTCAATGAAATAATGCGTTTGAAAGCCATATTAGTTTAAACTTCTGATATACGGTTTTCTGAGAGCACACATCCGAAGCACACGGTCAGAAAGCGGCTGTCACAGCATCTGAGTACTAAACTAAGTTCTCATTCACACACAAGTTTACGTTAAAACACACATGAGTTACAAAAACAGTCGGTTATGTCTGTGAAGGTAAACAGCTGGGAAATAAATTGCATGTTTGTTTTAGATCTGTGTGGCAGCAGCAATATACAGTAAATAAATAAATAATTCCACTGCTCTCTTGTCTTCTCTGAGGCTGGGAATCTAAATAGTGTTCTGTGCTCATCTGTGCAGCTAAAGACAGAACAGATAGCATGTTTTGCTCAAACTTTAGCCATGGCATTACACTGTTGTCGCTTGCGAAAACACAATAACGACACCGTGGCACTTACAGATTAAGGGGCGGTAATATTATAACGAGATCCCTTTGCCACGTCACCAAGGGAGCGAAATCTGACATGCTCGTTTTCTCAGACGCTTGCAGAAAAAGGCTTACCAAAACAAAGTGATTGGGTTAATCTTTTTCACATTTCCTTGGTTGGTAGATGCACC
>NW_015646360.1:7736-11294 GCF_001515625.1 Sinocyclocheilus rhinocerous | reverse complement strand
GGTGGTAATATTATAATGAGATCCCTTTGGGATCAAGGGAGCGTCACCAAGGGAGCGAAATCTGACATGCTCGTTTTTTCAGACACTTGCAGAAAAAGGCTTCCCAAAACAAAGTGACTGGGTTAATCTTTTTCACGTTTCCTTGGTTGGTAGATGCACTGGGGACCTGATTATAGCACTTAAAACCTGGAAAAGTCAGATTTTCATGATATGTCACCTTTAAAATATTTTAGCTGGCTCTTCCCCCTTAGTGGGTCTTAGTCTTTTAGAATCAAAACTTTTTATAATCTTGACAAAATACATATCGTTGGTCTGAGTCTCAAGATTCCATATTTGGTGGTTATTTTGTGATAGAAGTAATATTTAGAGAAACATTTATACATTTGTGACAGAAAAATTGCATATAAAAAGAATCAATGGAGTTTGAATGGCACCCGGTGGCTATTTTTGTATAATGCCTAAACAAAATTGCATAGGAACCTCAATTTTTTTTTTATATCAAATTCAAATTTGGAACACAACTTATTTAGACATGTTCATGACCCTAAATGAGAAAAAGTTACAAACATTTCTGGAAGAAAAAGATAAGTTAAATAGTATTTCATAAACATTGAAAATAGAAATTATAGCTCACTTTTACCATATGAGTTTGAGAAAGTCTTTTTCAGCACTGAAAATAATGAGAAAAGGCTATTTTTTCCCCCTTTTCAAGGGTAGTATAACTAGTGGTGGACAGAGCGAGGCTTCATGACCTCTTCAAGTGGTCATTTTCAAGTATTGCTCTGAAACAGCATTGACAACAAATCAAATAAAGCAATCATATGTTACATCATGACATTGACATGAAAATAAAACAAAATACAATAAAAATGTATATGGCAGTTGAATTCAGTTCTGTTCAGTCATGTAATACAGTTCAGTTCAATTCAGTTCAATTGTGTGATGTAGTTTGTTGTGTTGAGAAGTATACAATACTTGATGTTCAGTTTATAGTAATTGCTTACTATTAACACATGTAATGCGGAACTGCACCACTAGGATCTTGTGGGAAATGGTGTTGAGTAATGTGAAGAACAAGAATAAAAGAGGTTTGAGTGTTCGTTATACACCGTATGGAGTGTGTTCTGTAAAAGAGTTAAAAACACCCCAAACTGGCGACGAGGATGAGCGCTTCAGTGCGTCTTTGGTTTTTCCATGTTTTCTACAAAACAAAACCGGAAATTGAGGGGTTATGACGTCATTGGCAGGCGACACAATGACACTATGGACACGCTCCGTGTCACTAGTTAAAATTGCTTATTTCTCTGGATTTAAACATTCTTCAAAACATTTGGGATAATGTAAGTACACAAGTCAGCAAAATATATAACACGGTTCTAGTGGTTTTTGGATATTTTAATAAAAAAATCTTACATATTGTGCCTTTAATGTTTCCTTTCTTTTTTATAAGCATTTAGATGCTTGTGACAATATCTAGCTTGTTTTCTTTAGTCTTAAGACATGAAACATATTTTAGAGCACCGCTCAGCTCCTCTGATGCTGATCATTCGGCTTCAGTGTCTGATCTATGTGCACGCTCCCGCACGAACATTTGCTGACCAGCGACCCCAGGTCACAGTTTTAGGTCACCAATTTCGGCACAACACCGGCACTGATATCATGTATACACTGACCTGTATAATTCATGTGAGTGTTCGAATATATTGTGTATTATGTGTTTAAGATATGTGAGGATACGATGTGCGTTTTGTTAATTGCGTGTAGTGGATATATGCACAATGTGTTGGGTAACATTAGCCACTACATTGTTCATTCATTTTCATTATAAATAACCACAATACACATATGTTTGATTTGAAGTCTTTATTTAAGATTAGGTTACACAGTATAACAAATATAACTTACCTGCTTGTAATACACCAGGGACCAAACCTGGGGCAAGTTCAAGCTCAAACCGGTGTGCACCGTTTTGCTACGGTTTCCGGTTTGAACGACATGTTTCCTGGAAACGGTGTGCAACGGGGTTTGAGATGCGTTTTCTCTTGTTTGGTGGGTGTGTCAAACATGTCAGCCCAATCAGCAGCAACATGTATATAAACCAGGCGTTTATTAAAGAGACAGCTCGCACAATGTAATTAACATCCAAATAAATTCACAAGAGCAAGTATATTGTTTGCACATGTTTATTTACATTAAAGGCAAAATAACTGAAATAATAAGGGCACAAGTATAGATCTGGAACTTCTTTAAGTCTGTCTAAATATCATTTAGTAATTGCAATGTCTTCTGGTCCATATCCTTTCCGTAGGAAGGTGTGCTAGACACTGATTAATGTAACATAAAAATACTATACATATTTATATATTTTGCTATTGTATTATGGAGTGACACTTTCATAAACTTTTCTATACTGCTCTGATTATATAATGGTAAATATTACAATATCATAGCACAACAACAGTGATCAGCAATAATGATAAGCCTAATACTCACAATAAAAATAATAAGGTCATATAGATCATAACACAGTCTCGGAGGTAAGAAGTGGATTATCCTTCACCTGAAATGTTTCTTTTCATCCTGAAATGCGAGGCAGATGTTGGATCACAATAATTAGGAACCACAGTTTCCACAAATCCCTTCACTCGATTGGGATGTTCTCTTTTATTCTGGAGAGCAAGGGCAATGACTGTAACATCGAGCGCATTTTGCAGTATTAAACACGTATTTATACCGATTTCATCAGGCTCCACAAGAACACAAAGAATGGCCTTCTCAGCTGCCATAGTTGCAACTCTTGCGTCATCAGAACAGGGTGTTCAACGCACCATTGTTTCAGTTTAAAAAACGTTTTGCACCGTTTTTGTCGGGGCTGAACGCAGCCCTGAATTATTCTTCTTTTTCTTCTACGATTTAATGGCGGTTGACAAGCCAACTTATGGTGTATTACCGCCACCAACTGGACTGGAGTGTGAAACATTAACGGGAAAGGGGGAAAAAAGGGTAGTATTTAATATGAAATTTAAATTCTACTTTCTAATCCTGTTATCGTTAGATAACTAAGAATTTATTTCATAATACTTGTCTGTCCTGAGGCACAACTTAAAAGATTTGATATAGTGAAATTAATTACTCCTATGTTTCTCAGTTTCTTAAATAACTCCTCTCTTTCTTTGGTATATACTGCACAATGTAGAAGTACATGCTCAATAGTCTCTGCTTCACTGCATGTAGTACATAATCCTGACTGATGTTTCCCTATTGTGAATAATGAATGATCTAAACCAGAATTTCCTATTTGAAGTCGAGTAATAATTATGTCTTATTTTCTATTGTTAAAGCATATTCTCCCTTTGCCAACTTGTTTTTGGATATTGTATAGGTGTCTGCCCTTTAAATCCTTGTCCCACATTTCCTGCCACTTTTTATTTGTGTGTTCTTTAATTCTTCCTTTTATTTATACTTTACTCAGTGGAATTTGTACCTCAATGTTCATATGTTTAATTGCTTGTTTGATTGCTTCATTTCCTTGTACTCCTACATGTGCAGGTACCCATA
>NW_015646360.1:4204-7263 GCF_001515625.1 Sinocyclocheilus rhinocerous | reverse complement strand
TGGCGCCCTTTCCTTTTCCCAGCTAGCTTGCAGTACCCTCTTAGTAGGATGCCCATCTCTATGTCCCTTTAGATTAATCCAATAATTTACCAGCAATTGTTTACGTCGAATGTCCAGTGGCATTTCTCCCGCTTCCACTTGTAGTGCACATACTGGTGATGTTTTTACTGCTCCTAAGCATAGTCTCAATGCTTTAGCCTGTATTGTATCAAGTCTTGCAAGTACAGATTTGGCTGCTGATCCATATACCACACTCC
Organism: Sinocyclocheilus rhinocerous; assembly: GCF_001515625.1. Taxonomy (NCBI): domain Eukaryota; kingdom Metazoa; phylum Chordata; class Actinopteri; order Cypriniformes; family Cyprinidae; genus Sinocyclocheilus; species Sinocyclocheilus rhinocerous. The sequence goes on along the minus strand of NW_015646360.1, from coordinate 7,006 downwards.
CATAATCTATTCTTGACCTTATTAAACTTACATATATATATTTCAGTGATTGATAATCCGCTCCCCATTCTAACCCTGATAAACATCTCATTGTATTTATTACTTTTTTACACTTATCCTCCACATTCCTTATATGTTCTACCCAATTTAGTTCTTCTTCTTCTTCTTGTACGATTTTATGGCGGTTGACAAGCCAACTTATGGTGTATTACCGCCACCAACTGGACTGGAGTGTGAAGCATTAACGGGAAAGAGGGAAAAAGGGACCCCCATAAAAAAAAAAATAAAAAAAAATTTTTATACAAAAAAAATACAACAACAAATAAAATAAAATAAACAACTAAACCTTCCATAAATAAATTAAATATTTAATATATTTAATATGAAATTTAAATTCTACTTTCTAATCCTGTTATCGTTAGATAACTAAGAATTATACTTGTCTTACTTGTCTGTCCTGAGGCACAACTTAAAAGATTTGATATAGTGAAATTAATTACTCCTATGTTTCTCAGTTTCTTAAATAACTCCTCTCTTTCTTTGGTATATACTGCACAATGTAAAAGTACATGCTCAATAGTCTCTGCTTCACTGCATGTAGTACACAATCCTGACTGATGTTTCCCTGTTGTGAATAATGAATGATTTAAACCAGAATGTCCTATTCGAAGTCGAGTAATTATTATGTCTTCTTTTCTATTGTTAAAGCATACTCTCCCTTTGCCAACTTGTTTTTGGATATTGTATAGGTGTCTGCCCTTTAAATCCTTGTCCCACATTTCCTGCCACTTTTTATTCATGTGTTCTTTAATTCTTCCTTTTATTTCTACTTTACTCAGTGGAATTTGTACCTCAACGTTCATATGTTTTATTGCTTGTTTGGCCAGTTTATCAACTATTTCATTTCCTAGTACTCCTACATGTGCAGGTACCCATAAGAACCTCAGGACTATACCAATTTCCTAAATCCTAAGCAGATTTATAAGTACTTCATAGATTAAATCCTTTCTTGATGTTGATTGTTCACTTATTAAACTATTTAAAGCTGACAAGGAATCTGAACAAATGACTACCCTTGTAGGCTTAACTTCCTCCAATCATTGAATAGCTAATAAAATTGCTATTAGCTCTGTTGTAAACACTGATACATAATTAGTTATCCTTTTCTGAATGTTGACTTGTAATCATTGGATATATATACAGCTGCAGCTGAATTTCCCGATGTACTATCTTTAGAACCATCTGTGAAGAAGAAGATATTGTTGAACAATAATGTTACGGAGCCGACGAGACGAGAGCATATATACTGTATATGTACATACACATTTATAAATTCAATATATATATATTATTTCAATGAAATGAAAATAAAAAAAATACATGAAAATACATTTTAATGAAATGTAAATTCGTCCCCCGCACTTTATTCGGGAAGGTGTGTTCACTTAGAGGTTTCTAGATTTAAATCTAGATTTAAATTCAATGAGACGGTATCGATAGTCTATGCATGACCTGACGTTTTATTCGTATCCAAAATGAGGAGAAGTGAATATCTGGAGAGCTCGACACTCTCATGCAGTGTATGTTTAATTCATACTCAAAGCCGGAGGGCGCTCTCGTGCAGAAAGTCCAAAACACTCCTAGAAGTAATGACTTATGACATGCAGGAAATCCCTAATATGGACAAAAGCATCGGCTATGGCTGTAGCTGAATAAAAAGCAGAAAAACGTGAAGACAATAAACACACGATTGCAAAAATATATTTTAAAAAAAGTTTGTGTGTTTTTCAAGTTATCTCTAGGTAATAAATAAACTATATGAATAATGCAGTACTGACTGACATATATTTTATAGTTTCTATAGGCTACTAAATTATATTTCCTGCCTTATTCTGTGATAAAAATGGGGAAAAGGTGCTTGTAGTAGCCTTTATAAACCGATCATAAAATTGTCATTAGGAAAATATTGAACAAAAATATTAAAGCCCCTTGCTGCAGCTAACGTTACTTCCACAGGCTACAAACAGCAATATAAACAACAGCTGTGCTGCATGCTCTCTTCACGCCGTTCTTGTAAAATAAAAATTATTTAATAATATAAGTATACAAGCACACTGCTCCGCTGAGAACACCACTTACTGGCAGCCGCGGACATTATGAAGGCATCCTGATAGTGCGCTAAATTAAAGGTGTCTGAACGTGAGGGATTGTCCCGGATGAGATTGTCAGGTGAAAGGTCATCATGTGGATAATTTTATTTACGACTAAATTATTATTCATTAATTTTACTAATACTTAGATTGGGCAGGCCTTCCCAAATACTAATAGTTAGATTGGGCAGGCCTTCACAAAATGGCGTTTAATTACAAAAAAAAAAAAATTGCCTTGACAAAAAGGGCACACTCTCTCTGCACGTGCCTGCTGTTAACCAAACTATTCAACTGCTGTTGTGACTGTTCCAACAAAGATCTTTTTTTTTTAAATTTTATAGTTTTTTTTTTTTTGTTTTTTTTTTGCTGTGGGATCTACACTATCTGCACACTAAATTCACCTCAACTGGAATTTCCTGTCGCCGTGGTCTTATGTCTCCGACCCACTTTTAATAGTAGATTACGCCCCACTTTTAATATCACGTAAATTCGTCCCCCGCACTTATGTGTTTGCATAGAGGCTTTCAAGAGCCGGTTTGAATAAATATAGATTTAAATTCAAAGATACAAGATGGTGCATGATCTGATGTTTTATTCGGACCCAGAATAAGGCAAGATGAACATCGCGGAGCGCTAAACACTCCATGCAGTG
>NW_015646360.1:3906-4149 GCF_001515625.1 Sinocyclocheilus rhinocerous | reverse complement strand
TTTCATTCATACTCGAAGCCGGAGGCGCTCTCGCGCAGAAAGTCGTACAAGAAAATTCCTAATATGGACAAAAGTGTCCAGCTATCCCTGTATAAAAACAGTTGTTTTCACAGAAAAACAGAAACATTTGGAAACATGAAGACATTAAACATATGATTGCGACAATATATGGCTTATTTGTGTTTGTCAAGTCATCTCCAGGTAATAAATAAAGTATATGAACAATGCAGTGCTAATTGACAT
>NW_015646360.1:0-960 GCF_001515625.1 Sinocyclocheilus rhinocerous | reverse complement strand
TTATATATATATATATATATATATATATATATATATATATATATAACATTTCTGTCCCCCTCACTTCTGAAATGGCTACGGCCCTGCTCCGACCGCTCGTGCAATCTCGAACACAATCCATCACTTTGGCCAGAGAGCTTTTTAAACATTATTAATTCTTTTAACTTTTGTATATTGTGTAACTGGCCCTACTCATCAGTCTTATGAATCTATTATTTGTCCCAGGTTATATTGCTTTGTCTGAGCACAAATGTATAAAAATCATAACTTTGATATTTATTTAACTTTACCGTAGTACAGCGCTGACTTTGTAGCATACGTTTGACTGAATTGTTTGCTTTTGTCTTCATTTCCTATTATATAAGCCTACTATACTTTATACTTATACTTTTATAATGGCTATTGTTCATTAAAATGACATTTAACAAAAAGAGGCAGAGTTGTGCTTTGTCACATTTCAATTTATTATACATACATGCAGTGAAGATAATCAGAGTGTATATGCACATATTGACTGAACCACATTTTCAAGGATTTTCTGCATAATTACATCCTTTCCAACAGTGGTGAAAGTGCAAACATTCACTAATGCTCAAGCAGGCAACACTAGTGTTGTTTTTGGTGGCCTGTTTTAATTAGGCAACACTACATTAATGTAACACTTCTCGATAGTATTATGCTTGTCTTTGCATGAATTTCCAATAATTAAGATTCCAATAATTATAGCCCTTGAATAAGAGCTTGTATATTTATTTTATTAGTGCTGTCAAACGATTAATCACATCCAAAATAAAAGTTTTTGTTTCCATAATATATGTGTGTGTACTGTGTATATTTATTATGTATGATATACATGTAATATGTAATATCACACATACAGCATATATTTTGAAAATATTTACATGTTTTTACGGCTATATATTTATATTTATATAAATTATATCATATATAAATATATTT
>NW_015646359.1:323578-329774 GCF_001515625.1 Sinocyclocheilus rhinocerous | reverse complement strand
TTTCCACGACATTCTAATTTATTGAGATGCACCTGTATAAGGAATCCCCCCCTTTATTACGCCATGCAGGGCAATACTAGAAAAAAAAAAAGTTTCTGAAACTTATACAGACCCTGAAGGAGTGTTTTTGGCACAGAAATACTCCGTCATACATCCAACTCGTTTTTTTGAGGGGGTTTTTGAGACACCCCCTTTAAAAAGATGTTGATATTCCGATTTTCCAGCTCATCAATAAAATATAGAAATGTGAGTAAGCAGTTTTAAAAACCCCAATAAATGAAAGACGTGTCCCTTGTTCATAATAATTAAATAAATATGTGTCACATGGTAGGATTCCTTGATTTTTAAGTTTGTTACTTTGATGTAACAAATTACATCAACAGCTACATAATTCAATAAAAAAAGCAGATTAATAAATTTACATATTTTTTCTATTTATTCTAATTTAAGATTCATAATTTAATATTAGTATATACTTCCTAATTTAATAATATTATTTAATAGTAAGGAGAAAGGGTAAAATTATTAATTATTATTTTTATAAATTATTAATATTTTTATTTTGTTATTGTCTTAGTCCCTTCATTCATTCATTTGGTATGTTTGTTCAAGCAGGCTTTTCCTTGTGCTGATTTATCCTTGGCTGCTTTACACAGCATGAAGAAATATTTGTGTTCTGGAGCAAAGGTGTTGTAAGTGTTCATTTACCAGCTGCTTTCATCCAAAGTAACTTTCAGTACACAATTTATAAGGACAATCCCCCTGGAGCAAGCTGGAGTTAAGTGCCTCACTCAAGGGCTCAATGGTGATGCCTCTTGGTTTGCTCCTAATGGGGTTTGAACCAGCTCTGAGCTTTAGCTATGTCGTCACACTCCCAGAGGATTTTGGAAAATATTTGCAGAGAATTGAATCCACGGAGACCCAAGAAAAAAATTCTAATGTGATGCTTTTTAATTCAAAGTGACTTACAGGAGCCGTATTGCAACAATTGTACCTTGATAGCAGGGGTAGGCAAGTTCAGTCCTAGAGAGCTGCTGTCCTGCAGAGTTTAGCTCCAACCCGGAAAAAAAAAACACCTGCCTATTGTCAGTGTTTTGGACTTGTTTTTCCTTGTTTTACCCCTGTTTTAGTTCCTGGTTTTCCATATTTGGTCATTTTCCTGTCCTTGTTTAGTTCATTTATTATTCCGCTCACCTGGGTTTAATTATCCTGTGTATATTAGTTCCTGTCTGTTCCTTAGTTCTTCGTCCGGTCTACTATTTGGTTACACGTGTTTGTGCTATTTCCCATGTTGGATTTCCCCCTGCATTTTGTCAATAAAGACTGTTCAAGAGTATCCCGTGTCTCCTGCGTACTCCCAGCCAGACACATCGTGACAGAAGACCGGACCAAACAAGATGACAGCGGCTGAAGACAGGCTTTGGTGTCTGCGGCAGGGTGGTCGGGAGTTAGAGAGGTATGTAGATGAGTTCCTAGAGCTCTCCAACCAGGTGAGCTGGTTCGACACTGCTCTCGGTGTCTGTTTTCGGCTGGGGCTGGATGATGACGTAATCGGCTGCGATCTTCCCACATACAGTTTTCCCCTGATCGAGTTGGTTAATCATGTCCTTTATTTAAATGGTGTAAGTCTCAAAGTAGAAGAGGTTCAGAGCGATCATCATCCAGTCCCTCCCGAAAACCACCGGGCCTCGCCAGCTCACCCCTTGCCAGGACCCTCCACATACCCGGACAAATGTTCCAACCACCCATCTCCTCCCAGCAGCGTCTCTGTCCTCAGCCCAGAATCGCCGGCCGTACTCCAGTCAAGCCCGCCGGCCCGATGCACCCTGAATCAAAGGAGGAGGAGGAGGAGAAAGGGACTGCTCTCCGCCATCATCCTTGGCCCAGAGCTCACTCCAATGTAGGCTCCAGCCCCACAGCTCGCTCCAGTGTTGGCTCCAGCCACAGAGCTCGCGCCAATGTGGGTTCCAGTCCCCGAGTCTAGCCCGAAGAGGGCTCCAGTTCCCACGTCCAGCCCAAGTAGGGCTCCAGTCCCCAAGTCAAGCCCAGGGAGGGCCACAGTTCCCGAGTTAGGCCTACGGAGGGCCTCTGTAACCGACGTTCTCCCCAAGGAGTTTTTTTTTGGGGGGGGTATAGGGTCCATCTGTGGTGGCCGGACCGAGTGCCAAGGCCAGGCCCCCTAAGTTCCCTGCTCCGCCATGGCCTCCTGAACTGTCTGCTCCGCCATGGCCTCCTAGTCTGCCTGCTCCGCCATGGCCTCCTAGACTGCCTGCTCCGCCATGGCTTCCGAGTCTGCCTGCTCTGCCAAGGCTTCCTAAAAAAAACCTCACCTGCCTATTGTCAGTGTGGACTTGGACTTGTTTTTCCTTGTTTTACCCCTGTTTTAGTTCCTGGTTTTCCATATTTGGTCATTTTCCTGTCCTTGGTTAGTTAATTGATTATTCCGCTGACCTGTGTTTAATTATCCTGTGTATTAGTTTCTGTCTGTTCCTTAGTTCTTCGTCCGATGTACTATTTGGTTACACGTGTTTGTGCTAGTTCCCATGTTGGATTTTCACCTGCATTTTGTCAATAAAGACTGTTCAAGAGTATCCCGTGTCTCCTGCGTACTCCCAGCCAGACACATTGTGACACCTATAGCCTTAGTAACCATGAAGACATTTATTGGCTTGTTCAGGTGTGTATGATTAGGGTTGGAGCTAAACTCTGCAGGACAGCGGCTCTCTAGGACCGAACTCGCCCACCCCTGCTCTATAGCATCCCTTGTTTGAGTGTTTCACTCAAGGACACAGCAAAGGGACTTGAAATTGGGGCTACCAACTCAGAAGATAAACCACTACACCTTTTTTATTGTAATACCCACTCAAAAAGTAAAAGTACTTGGAAAATCTAATCTGCTTTGAGTCTATTAGAATGTCTCAAAGCTGTAGATATAATGCATGTTGGTTTTCGGGATCTCCCAAGCATTAAAAATGCAATTTGGATTAAACTGTTCTGAACAGAAAGTACACAACTCCTAAACTGAATGTTTACATAACTAATGAAGCATAAAACCTTGTTTTATGAGTGCTCTTGAATCTTTTAATGGAGTTATGATGGAGTTTTATGTCAGCAGTTTGAATGAGCGCATGGAGAGCTTACACAACAGCTGCGGAGTGCCAATCACTGCTTGTAATGTCAACAGGTCCATTTTGCTCTTGATGTCTAATTTCATGAATTATTAATTTGTCATTATTTGCCCATGTATATTCTAATTAATCCACTCAGTCAGTGAATAATATTGTGTTTATGTTACCTGAAAGATGAGAACGATGATGAGAGTTTGACATTCTTACGTCACAGCTTAAGAGTTTTGTACAAATTTCTGACCACCAAATGCTCATTTGTAAAGTCCTTTGGTTGTTCTGTTGCTATTACATCATTAAAACAAGTTTTGTACCAATTTCTGACCACCAGATGTTCATTTGCACAAGCTTTTAGTTGTTCTGATGCCACTGAACCATTAAAATAAGAGGAAGACATTGTCATAATACCTAATTTTTATAACCACATCTATATCAGGTTTAAAATAATGCCTGCGTTCCTCTGAAAATAGACAGTCATAGTTTAAATGAGGCCATTATTGATTCCATCTCTAGGTCACTTCATCCAAATATATTTTCAACAAAGCTTCATTTTCAAGAGATATTTTCAGCCTTCTTGTGTTTTCAGTGGTGTAATGGTATTCATTTTGGACTATGTCATCTATCAGAAAAATGTAACTTCATGAGCTCCACTTCTGAAAAGAGATCAATTATTTGATTATTCCAAAATATTCCCAAGGATCTTTGTTTCTTTCTCTCTTTCAATCACTTGTCTTGTCCTTGCTCTTTTAATTTTGCAGAAATGTTTCAACGCAGCTATAAATACCTAAACGCATAGAACAATATTCTAATCGTCTATGATCTGCCTTACATCAAAGTAGTGATACAACTCAACCAGCACTGTGTGATGAGTCACACCTAGAAGAAATTCTGGTTCTGATTTAAAGGGATAGTTCACCCAAAAATGAAAATTCTGTCATTAATTACTCACCCTCATGTCGTTTCAAACCCGTAAAAATATTTAAAAAAAAAATTATCTTAAAAAATATCTTAATTTGTGTTCCGAAGATGAACGAAGGTTTTACGGGTTTGAAACGACATGAGGGGGAGTAATTAATGACAGAATTTTCATTTTTGGGTGAACTAACACTAACAATTAATCAATGATTCTGGTAGTGCTTTAAGAACTATGAATGTATTGGATGAAAGAGACTTGGGTTTACAGACAAAAAAACACATTCTATTTGAGGTCATTAGTAATAATACAGTATGTTTGAAAGGAGTCTTTTATGCTCATCAAGGTTGCATTTATTTGATCAGAAATAAAATAAAAACAGTAATGCTGTGAAATATCATTAAAAATATTTTAATCTTCAGTGTCACATGATCCTTCAGAAATCATTCTAATATTCTGATTTGATGCTCTAGAAACATTTATTATTATTATTATTATTATTATTATTATAAGAGTTTTGAAAACAATTGTGCTACTAATAATTTTTTGTGAAAACTAACATTTTTTCAGGATAATTTGATGAACAGAAAGTTCAAAAGAGCATCTTGAAATACTATAATTTGTTTTACTGTCATCTTTGATCAATTTAATAAATAGTTATTAAGCTGTGGACAATCCCAAACTGTTTGGGTGGTTTTAATCAATTACAAACCAATTTCAAGCAAAATTTTAAAAGAAGAACTGGACTTCATGAGGTCAGAGCTTCTGGGGCAAAAGTTATTATCAAAAATGTGTCCTTATCTAAAAATATAAATAAAAACCAAGTAAGAAAGAAAGAAAGCCAAGACATAATGCATGTCATTTTATCTCAGGCTTATGTTTTGAATTGGTTTTTCCCTTTCATGTAGCCTCAGACAGCACACCACCCACAGACCCTGATCTATATTCTACAGTACATTAAAATGGCCAGAGGTAATTATACATTTGTCTGCAATAGCTGTATATCTCATCTTTAGGAAATAGCTGAAGAGAGAGAGAGAGAGAGAGAGAGAGAGAGAGAGAGAACATACTGTAAAATGAGTAATTTATGATTTATCTGTTGCTTTCAAAAAATTACTTCATAACATGACTTCTTAGTACTTTTGAATGATGTCAACGATGCTTTTTTACAGCCAGATGGTGTAGTTCTGACATCTACCAGTAAGGGTTAACAGGACTAAGCAGCCAAACCGTGATTAGAAATTGCTAATGTGGGCTGTGCTTCCCAAAAGCATTGTAAGCCTAAGTAGATGGCATTGGCACAAATGATCTCTACAATATACTTAGGCTAACAGTGCTCTTGGGACAGGCACAAAGGTGGTCCACCAATAGTCAAAAGTCTGGTTGCACCCTTCAGAGTAAGACACCTAAAGAGAGGAGACATCTGAGGTCATGTTCAAGATTTGAACACTAACATGAACTCAATATTTTAATCCTAGGGAGGTACATTCAGTGCTCACAGAGCGTTTAATCCTTACTCTTTTAACTTGCATTTCTTTGGTTATCAAAAATTTATTCCATGAGAAGTGTCTTTGATATATGAGTCTGGCAACGGCAAATGAGAAGGCTTGTCAGGATACTGAAGCAGCTAATATTTCACTACTTGGATCTGGTCAAAATATATATATATATATATATATATATATATATAATCTTGTTTTCCCTTATAATCTTTTTTTGACCACATTGGCAGATTTTTGCTCTTGTTTAAAAGAAAAAAAAAATCACTTAATTTTCTCAACTTATTATAAGAAAAAATTAGATCGCTCATTTATTTATTTATTTTTTTAGCAGAAAAGACATTGATTTATTTTCTTGCTTTAAGCATAAACTCACTTCATTTTGATTATTTTTATCAGAAAACAAGAGTTCAAATCAAGTGGTTTTGCCTCTCCAATATATATATATAAACATAATAATAGAAAAAAAAGAATAATAAAAAGAATAAATAACAGGATAATGTAAAAAGAAAACAATAATAAACCATAATTAAAAACTGTATTAAAATAATAAAATACTATAACAATAAAGTAGCATAGGGTACTTTCTTTCTTTTACTTTTTGCCAGACAAAAAACACACACACACACACACACAGTGTATGTAAAAAGTAAAAAAAA
>NW_015646359.1:319373-323320 GCF_001515625.1 Sinocyclocheilus rhinocerous | reverse complement strand
CATAATACGTGTAACTTGAAAAGTTTAAATGCACCACACTGCAACTAAGTGCTCACCCCACTCCATCGCTCATAGTATGGTGCCTCTAGTAAACAACTTTTTTTTTGTCTCTTATATAAGTGATTTTAGATGCAACAGGCAAACAGAGGCACAGCAAATATTTAATAATTATGAAGATAAATGCTTAAGTTGCTCCCACAAAACATGACTTGATCAAATTGTGTCTGTGGGGCTTTGAAACTGGACTAAGAGAGTTTTCAGGGAAGCTCCATTTATTTGGTTCAACGGTTGATCTATAACCAAGTCTGTTTATTTGTTGTATGGTTATAATGCATGAGCTGATGGTACTGAAGGGAAAGCAGAGGTAATAAGATGTTATTGAAACCCTGAAGGGAACTGTGTCTCCTTATTCTACAGAGCAGAGTACAGCCTATTGCCCTCAGAGTGGTCAACACTATATTGCAAACCGCAAGCAATAAAACACCTTTAATGTCACAGTAAGGCACTTACTCAGAAAGACCAAGCACATCCTTTTCTACAGTCACAAATTTGGATGCACTTTATAACCTGCTGAGCAATTACCCTGCTTAGTAATTTTGTCTGTTCCTCACAGGGTTAAAAATCCGATGTACGGACCCAAACTTGGTGGTTAAACCCCATTTGTGCTTTAAACTAAATATTGTTACACTGACAACATTTTATATCGAAATGACTCAAACTCATGCCATTTGTTTGAGCCCACGTTCTAACTTCAAGAGCGCAGTTGTATTACTTAAACTACAGATACTTATGAATGCATAAATCACGACAGTTCATCAAGAACAAGTAAACAAGAGCTAATTAAGTTCAAATATGTTTTAAATTTGTAGAAACAAGAAACTTGTTATAAATAATGAGAAAGCCAAATTCAGGACAAAATCTTAACTCACCCAATCACCAATAAAAAGAGCAAGATAATGTTGTCATTAAATAATGCAATGCAATAAAATATATAAAATGGCAACGTGATCTCATGATAATTTGAATGTATTTTACGTAAAATGTGGTACTATAAAACGCACATTTACTTACGTTTTTACAGGCACTAAAACGTACAATACTGACGTATTTTCAGCATCTAAACGTACAAATACTTACGTATTTTCAGCATTTAAACGTACAAAACTGACGTATTGACGACACCTAAAAATGAATCCTTATGAATATTGAAATCGCGGCATTCATTTTATTAGTTTTTAGTTGTCATATGAATTACCTTGTTTTCAGTTGTATTATTAAATTGTTTACTCATTTACTTATGAAATGATAACATTTTGTTTTGTTGTGTGATTTCTGCTGCCAGCTCGTTTCCAAGAATATGCCTACATAATGTTAAACACGACTTTAATTTAAACCTTAAAATAAGGAAGATTACATTAGTTTTAGTCACGCAGTTTTTGGCAACTTTGTACCCACGTAACATCATATATATATATATATATATATATATATAACTCTCCAGTGAGAGGTCTTTCAGAGGCTGACAGTAGCAAATACTGAAACTCTCCTGTTCATAATCTTCACAATATCATCACCTCAACTGATTCTGGAGTTGTATCACTCAACAGAAGTTTTCTTTCTATATTTCTTTCTTTCTTTCGTTTTTTTTTTTTTTCTGATCAGTTTGGCTGATCAGATAAGAGGAGTGTAACTGACTGTTGTATAATTGTCAATAACTAACCTGTGAAATGCAGGATTTAATCCAAATTTGAAAGTAGAAATTCCACAGCCTTTTCAGTGTAGACAGCTGGTGAATCAGACATGCAGAAATACACATGCTCTTTGATCTGTGATGGCCCCATTACAGCAACCTGGCATCAGGGAGTGTAAAGATCAGTGTGTTCAGTCAGTCAGGTTCACTTCAGTGTAACAGCCTGAGGGACTGCAGCAGACACGATATTGCATATTGGTAATGCATATTAATACTAATGTACTTTTAGATCAGACAGAATGACAGAGAGAGTAAGAAAGTAGAGAGATGTTTAACAAAAAAAAAGTTAGTGACATCGATCCCAGAGATGGTTCTAGTGAGAGTCATGTAAAGGTTAGTGAAAATGTCTCTGAGAGCATTCCAATCTGCCATCAAAGCCATCTTAAGACAGATTTGCAGTCACAAGGACAATTCTGTGTTTTTCTGTCAATATGGGGTGCTGTGTGTACATTAATGAGGAAATAAAATGAACTTAAATGATTTTAGCAAATGGCTGCAATATAACAAAGAGTGAAAAATTTAAGGGGGTCTGAATACTTTCCGTACCCACTGTATATATATATATATATTAAGAGAGATTCCAATTTGTAAGGAGTGTATATTTTCAAGTGTATTTATTTGCAATACAATGCCATGAATAAAATAAAATAAATTGTAAAAAAAAAAATGAAGTAAAATAACATAAAATAAAATATTATTTAAAACATTGAACAGTTGAACTAGTTTTAGTCAAATGCTTCAAAAAGTTCAGGGACAACTGAACACCATTGAAAGGCAATGATGGCTAAATTGTCCTTCATAAAAATTGATGTTTCTTTGTACCAAAATATTTTAATTGTATTACTTAGAATACTTAGAATTTAGTGTGCTTTCTAGTTTTATTGACTAAAAATTATATTTGGCAATTAGGAGAATTCCAACCTGATTTAAATTACCGACAAGAAAATCTTTTACATGACTTCATTGCTTATTGAGTTTTCATTGTATCTCAGAGCATCCTGCCAACAACATAACAGCTAGAACAAGCTAAAACAATAACTGGTTTATGCTTCCATTTTTAAATAAAAAAAAATGTTTTCTCGTCTAAACATCTTGTGGGAGCTGAAGCCTCACAGATGACTGTATTTATTGCAGGACTCTCCTCTGTGATGGTGATATTTTTGAAACTTAGTATTACTTTCGTAATACTTTCTTCCTTACTACAGCTTTGGGATGACATACAAAGGAAACAGCAACAAACTAAAGCTATTATCAAGACAGCATTTTAAATTTTTCCGAACTTTAACAGTGACACACCTTGGAAAAGCTTTTTGAAGTACTGCTCAATATTGCACACTTTGAAAGTCATAATACTGTGTATGTACAACAGTACAGTGAAAGTGACGTGAGGCCAAGTATGGTGACGCATACTCGGAATTAGTGCTCTGCATTTATCCCATCCAAAGTGCACACACACAGCAGTGATCACACACACACACACCGTGAACACACACCCGGAGCAGTGGGCAGCCATTTTTTTTGCTGCGGCGCCCGGAGAGCAGTTAGGGTTCGGTGCCTTGCTCAAGGGCACCTCAGTCGTGGTATTGAAGGTGGGAGAGAGCGCTGTACATTCACTCCCCCCACCTACAATCCCTGCCGTAACCTTTGGGTTACGAGTCCGACTCTCTAACCATTAGGCCACGACTTCCCCACAGACAGTGGTACAGACAGTGTACCTCTACTTAATAGATAGTTAATAGATCCTGGCAAATGAATGAAATATATAACTGAATATCTATATAATGTAGATTATTTGGAACTCATAACCTAACATGAAAGAAAGAAAGAAAGAAAGAAAGAAAGAAAAGTTGTTTGCAAGGTCCTCACGAGACAAATGCTGATCAATATAACGATGAGCAAAACTACATAATATGTCTCTACTATAATCTAATTATAATTCTTTGATATGCAAAAAGCTACAAAATTATAATTTACCCTGATTTAACAAACAATTATAAAAGGCTTTTTAGTCCATTCTTTGTGGTAATGTAATGAAATCTTAATGAATGCAAAGTCCAGGTAATGGTCAAATAATACAATTCATAATTAATTAATCTAATTATAATTTTTAAGTCAGATAAAATTATGTCAGTCAATTTTCATTTTATTTATTTATTTATTTATTTAGTCATTTAGCAGACGCTTTTATCCAAAGCGA
>NW_015646359.1:316338-319162 GCF_001515625.1 Sinocyclocheilus rhinocerous | reverse complement strand
TCCAAAGCGACTTACAAATGAGGACAATAAAAGCAGTCAAAAATAACAAAAGAGCAACAGTATATAAGTGCAAATGACAAGTCTCAGTTCAGGCAGTTCAGGTAGCAAGGTGTGTGTGTGTATATATATAATATAATATAATATATATATAATACACACACACATATACACACACACACACAAAGAAAAATACAATGTCCAGCAAAACATCAGAATAATCAAAAACCGGTGAAATATCGGGTGGTGTGTACTGCCGAATGTCCAGCAATTCGTCTCTGGTGAAACTGATTGCAGGGATATAACTAAAGACAGGACAAACGAACAAAAACATAAAAACAACTGCGGAGCACGCCACGGAGGCAGCCATCAGCGTCGGCGCCATCTTGGGTTTTGTACATATATATCCAGTGGAGTATTTGTTATAGGAAAAACAGGTTATTTTCCTCTCTGCCATCCTGAGCAAAAATCTTTAGAATGAACGGAGATACACATAGACATACGGACTAAATCTGATTTATCTCTTAGAATAGGACTCAACTATTTCCAATGAAAAATGCCCAGCCTGAAGGACTACAAAATCTCATTTGGAATGACGAGCCAGTGCAACTTGAATGAAGACAGCTGCTAAGACGACTGGAAGTAAGTTAATACTAAGAGGGACAATGTCTTTTTGTCATCATTTGTATCCAGAGAGTGCTGAGTGGGCTAATATGAGCTGTCTGACATTCAGTGAGCGATACAGACGGCAGAATGAGCAGTGGCAGTGCGCGGGATTCACACTTTCCTACAGCCATATACAGTGACAGATGACTGCATGTGTGACTGCTTACCTGTATTAGAGAGGATATTTCAGTGAGGTTCCTGACGGATGGACACTGATTTTGACAGGTCAACTGTGAAGTGTGTAGACCTAGAAGTAGACGGCTGATAAAAAAGAAAGATACAGAGATTATGAAAGAGCATTAGTAAGACTACAGTAATTTCTTTAAAATACAGAAGGTAAGGAGAGGTGAATGACTGCATCCCATAATGCAATGCACTCAAATTGCCCTTGTCCATTTTTAGTCTGGAAAGTGGAAGCATAATCAATTTCTTTTCACATTTTGTTCTTAACTTATAGCAATCCAATCAAATAATGGCGTTTTAGTGCCACATAAAACAACAACAACAACAAAATAAATAAATAAATAAATGTAAGATTTTATTTATTTATAGGGTGAGGCTGAATCTTACATTCAGCCTCACCCTACTTCATACTACGACGTTAATAAATCTTTAATACATTAGCACATCCATGAACATGATTTCTGCCCGAGTCCCATTGGATTGCTTCAGCTGTGGGGATGAAGACGACAACTCCCATGATTCCACACCCAGTCACAGCATCATCTAACTACGCCTTTGTTTCTTTGTTTGTTTTTAATACGAACCTCTAGTGGCAAAAAGAAAAAATACATATTGTGCCTTTAAATCCAAGTCCAAAGAGCACAAGTGGTAAAAATAATAATAATAATAATAATAATAATAATAATAATAATAATGAACAAAAAGAAAAAAAGAAAATAATTTTAGAAAAATTAATAAACAAACAAACAAATAAATAAATTGATTGAGGGGAAAAAAAGAAAATAATTTGCCCATATATGAATAAATTACCATCTTAAGAGATTCAAAATTGCAGTGAGTGTACATTTTCATATGTACTGTACATATTTGCAATGCAATGAATAAAAAAAATTAATAAATGAAAATTTAAAAAAGTTAAATTAAATTAAATATTATTTAATGCATTAAACGGTTTAACTATTTTTAGTGACTACTGAACAACATGAAAGGCAATTATTTCATTCCTGAGCATAGAATTGAGAACATTCGTGTTTAAAATGATATGCAAATAGGTGACTGTAATAGTTTTAATTTAAAGAAAGAAAGAAAGAAAGAAAGAAAGAAAAATACAAAGTGCTCATGAGACGAGCACTATTGACTATAATGACAAGCTAAAGTACATAATTTGTAGTCTACTGTAATCTAACTTGTCCCAAATTCTTTGATATGCAAAAAGCTACAAAATTGCCCTAGTAACAAATTTACCCAAATTAACTAATAAGCAAATATTAATGGATTTCTTTAGCCCATTCTTTGTAGTATTGTAATAAAATCATAATCAATCAAAAGTCCAGATAATACTGTTCAATTAATATAATTATGAGGCACATACAATCTTGAAGGCAGATAAAATTATTTTTTTGTCATTTGGCTTACTTGTATTAATATATTATGATGATATGACAAAAACAGGCATGTGCAGTCTCTTAAATATTAATTATATTTTATTTGACAAAATAATAATAATAATAATAATAATAATAATAATAAAATCTCCCTTATTGGCAATGCAATTCATGGGCTGTTATATACTCATAAAAAAAGCTTTGTGTAAACTGTAATCTTAAACAAGGGGTTCATGAAAATTCTTGTTTGCTGTTGCCTAAGATTTAGATACTGTGAGCTTATCTTGACTTCGTGTGTAAATAAGTCACTGTTTGTTCACAGGCGCTCCTAGTAGTTAATATTCCACTGCACATTGAAATTTGCCATTCTCCCCAATGTCATCTTTTTTTTCAGTGAGCTGCTTGTGCACAGAAATGCGTGCCTCTCATTAACCATGGAAAGAGAGCTTCATTGGTGCTGACTGCAGTCATCTTTACACATTCACAAACAGACCCAACATTAAATGCAAAGGCTTTTGCAGCAAACCGTAGTCCTGGTCAAAGGCCCAGAGTGTGATTCCAGGCGATTTAGTTGAAAATGATGCATGAATAGC
>NW_015646359.1:308302-316324 GCF_001515625.1 Sinocyclocheilus rhinocerous | reverse complement strand
GGCAAGTACCAAAAATAAAAGTATCGGTATCGGGCGAGTACTGGAAAAAGTGGTATCGGTGCATCCCTAATTTCAATGTACATGTGTATACAAGGTCCAAAAGATACTACCAGTGAAAATCCTTCTAATTTAACCTGTTAACTTTTTTTATGGCCTGTTTTGCCTTTCACATATTTTAGTAATCATCCTAAATTAGATATAAATTGAAAGCTTAAACACTCAAAATGCATCCTGTGAAAACCATTTTGAAATCAGACATTGTGTTTCAATCAAATTTTAATCATTTTAGCGGGCTCCTTCCCTAGTGGGTCGTGTCAAGTGTCATACTACAAAATGTATTACAAAATTTAACAATATTTTATAATCAAAACTTCTTCTAACTTGACAAAACATATATCGCTGGAAAGTTCCGTATTTCGTGACTATTTTGTGATATAAGCAATATTGTGGCAGAAATGTATAAATTTGTGATAGGAAAATGCATGAAAAAATTTAATGGAGTTTGGATGTCACCCGGTGGCTATTTTTGGTATAGCGCCAAAGTAAAAAAAATAGAAGAACCTCAATTTTTGTGATATCAACTTCAAATTTGGAACACAACTTAGTTAGACATATTGCTTTGATGTTATAGCAATTTTAGATTCCAAAATATTTAGTTCAACATGTCTATGTTCAAAAAAGGGAATGACAGTTAAGAGGTTAATATTATTTTTCCCATTATAAATTGTATTATTATCAGAATAACATTTACATGATTACTGACCTAGGACAGAATATTAAATAATAGAGTCGTTTACTTTTCTTTTTAAAAAGACGTACCCTTCCCTTTCTGTCCGATTTATCATCCATTCCCCTCAGGATTTGATGGTCCATTCACATTTGTTCATTTAATGGAGCAATTCCTCTTTCCTACAGCATATGTTCAGGAAAGTGACGGTCAATTTATGAGAATGACACTGACAGATTCCTCAATACTAAAGCCCATAATTTGCAGCACGTCTAAAATCAACCCTCTAGCTGACCATTCAGTCGTCTTTATTGGTCACAGCTTTTTGAGTCCCTGTAGTGCTCGCTTTGACCTTCCACAGTTCAGTATTTGACTCTTAAGTTTACCTTTACACAAATTATTACATGTTGTAACAGTAAAGAAAAGGCTAAGGTCACATTGTCTACAGTAAAAATATAAAATAATACAAATTGTGTTTTCTCTCCGATATAAATGAACAAATCATTTTTTTTAGCAAATTATTTAGCTGAATTAATCATTCACTTGCATGCAGAGTATTTTTTATGAATGTATAACTTATGAAAGTGTAAAATTGACTGATGACAACATTCAATTGAAAATGTTTAAATGACCATGGAAAGAGAGCTTCATTGGTGCTGACTGCAGTCATCTTTACACATTCACAAACAGACCCAACATTAAATGCAAAGGCTTTTGCAGCAAACCGTAGTCCTGGTCAAAGGCCCAGAGTGTGATTCCAGGCGATTTAGTTGAAAATGATGCATGAATAGCATGTTGAAATGTAATTAATATGTGTAACTCATGCATTATTTATATAGAGCTATGACAGAGATGTTTACAGGTACATTGGATAAAGAAATGTCTGAAATACGCACAACTGAATGAAAAAAAGGTGCTAAATACAATAAAATAAATACAATTTATTACAAATAAATTAAACAATTAAATAAAATAATTAATAAATAAATAAACAATCATAATTAATTTAGACTTTTTTATTATTATTATTATGTATTTTTGGTAGCTCGATAAAACCCCAGAAGTGGCCAAAATTGTGTGGGGGGATATACATGCTTTATTGACATGTAATTAAGCATAAATGCACATCTATATTATTCAGCATTGAGATAAAATTGTAATATGCCACTCTACTCAGACTGAAGTGTTTTGTGGCTTCCAGAAAGATTTTAAAATTGTTTATCATTCAGTGGAAAAGAATAAGCCAAAAGGAATAGTTCCAATGCATCTGCTCTTGAGTTGAGGAATAGCAGATTGTCTTTGGAGTGTTAAAAGCTGTTTGTGCATACAGAAGATCCGCAAAGAACAGTACAACCCAAATATTTGACCAGAAAGATTTTAAAATTGTTTATCATTCAGTGGAAAAGAATAAGCCAAAAGGAATAGTTCCAATGCATCTGCTCTTGAGTTGAGGAATAGCAGAACTGCTTCAGAGACTGAAAAAATAATTCTGCCAAGCGCACGACTGACTCACTGGAAGTGCTCAAGCTGTTCACAACAAAAACTCCATGGCTTTTGCCCTACATTTGACCCTCTGTGGAACAGCTTTCCAAATCTGTTTGCTATACACTTTCCCTGCAGTTAAAATGACTACTCTCAAAAGCATGATGCAATACCAAAAAAAAAAAGGAAAATTCTACTTTCAATTCAGTTCTGCTCTGTTCTTTATATAACATTTTCTTAAGAATCACTGCAGTATTTCATATTATTTCCAATGGGATGAGGATCACTTGCGTTCTTAAAACTAAAGGTTCCAGAAGGGTGCTTTCACAGTGATGCCTTAGAAGAACCATGTTTGCTTCCCAAAAGTGAACAGTTCTTAAGAGAACCATATTTTTCTTAGTGTGAAGAAAACATTTTTTTAATCTAAACTTTTCCCCCCACTATAAAGAACATTTTACGCAATGAAAAGTTTCCATGGATGTTAAAGGTTTTTCATGGAACCGTTGATGTCAATAAAGAACCTTTATTTTTAAGAGTGTAGATTATTAAAATGGTCTTTATACTAAGAAAAAAAAAATATTATTTTAAAAGGTTCTTGGTAAGGGGTGTAACATTTCCATGACACACTTGAGGAATTTGGCCAATCACAACACACTAGATAGCTGGCCAATCAGAGCACACCACACTTTTCAGACAGATGAGCTTTGTAAAAATTTATGCTTTTCAGAAAGGTGGGGCATAGAGGAGCAACAATAATGTACAGTATGTGGAAAATTATGTGTTTTTTTAACCTTAAACCACGTAAACACATTGCATTACACCAAACTTAAACAAAAAAATTTTTTTAGCAACGTCATATGACCCCTTTAGGAGTATACTTCAAGTTCCTCTCCTATTCAAATTCATCCAAACCAACTTTTCCAGGTTTTGCTTAAAACATAAACTGATTGAAATTAATTTTGCATAAGTCGAGTAGAGACTGCATCATGAGAACCAGCACCAGTTTTGGTGGAAAAGAGGTACTAGTAAACAACAGACACATTTGGTTATCACAACAAATGATTTTGTGTGTATGTGGGATTTGTGTCTGAGAGGACAAACCCTAGTATCAGGAGCACAAAGAGTTTGGAGAATCTCCAATCCACATAAAATATTCAGGCTAACAAAAAAGACTCCCTAGTTTTTGATGGCTGGTTCAAAGCCCATTACAACCCATTTGAAAAGTTACCAGTGGGAGAAGTTCTTTAGAGAGTCTAAGAGGAGCAAGCAGTGATTTCTTCAGTGCAAACACCTGCAAATGTTTCACTAACCACTCATCATTTAGATGAAACAGCAAAAAAAAAAAAACATTAAATTGAAATAAAATAAAAAAAATAATAGAATATGTCAAAATCTCTCTCTCTCTCTCTCTCTCTCTCTCTCTCTCTCTCTCTCTCTCAGAAATAAACAAATACCACAGTACCACGTTCTTTAAGCAAAAGAATGAAGAAAAAAACAATCTCTTCAATTTTCCAATATAATACCCTCAAATCCCAGTTAATTCTTCTATTCCTCTTCAATAACTGATGATATGCCCAGATGCATTAATCAATCACTTAAGTGCTAATTATTGCCAGTAATTTATCTTCAGCGGTTAAATTCACTGCTACAAAGAGGGGGGAAAAGTGTACCGCCTGCCTTTTATCACTTTGTAAGATAATTATAAGCTTGTAATGCTCAATTAAATGAGACAGAACACTGATAGACATGCCAGTGGAAACTTTTTTTTAACACCACTCCCACCTTACAAGAGCAATCAGCACTATTGTTCTGTCGGGTGGTGGGTGTATTTTGTGGTCAGATGCTCTAAGCTTAAAACTGGATTTATTTTTTTAGATTAAAGCATGTGGGTTTCACAGGCAAACCTGGTGCGGATCAGGCCCCGTGCTCCTTCACGCAACGTCTTGCTGCCAAGGGTGGCAATCTGGCACAGAGAAACCGTCAGCGAGGTCAGGGAAGCGTATCTGAGCACAGCTGTCAACACAGATGTGGATTAACAAACAGTTGTACTCTGGATTCGCACTACCAAACTCTGGCAAGAATGGCTGCAATATTAAGGTTGATAAATAAAAGATCAAAGTAACATTTCTTATTTAGCAAACTACCGTAACTTCTGATTTCCAGAGGCACTCAAAGCATGTCAGTGAACCAAATGTTTAATTATATTAATCTCAAATTCCCCATGCTCCAAGGATATCCATAGAATGATAGAGATATTATATGGGGCATGTCTTTTGGAATTGATCGTAAAATAGTCCTCAATCAAAACGCCCTTGAGAAGATGAACAAGTCAGACATGACAGCACAGTCACACACTTTAATACTTCCCCGTGTCTCTTTCACTATCTGTCTGTCTAACTGCACACACGCATGAACAAACATGACATTCATCCTGTCAACACCTCTGTGGATGTTCCTACCACACGTGTGTGTGTCTGTATGATTTATATATCTGTCATTTAAATGTCTACTATCTTCTTGTGATTTTCAAATCTGTATCAATGCATAATACACTTTAAATTCACATTTCCTGTAGCAAATACTAGTACTTTCAAAACAGCAAAAATAGAGCTAATAGTTTTGATAAAATCAGCCAGAAATGAAAAGGAATGCCAAAAGAATATAATGCAGCCTTGCAAGTACCATAGAAATGTAGACAAATCTAGAGCTGATTTAGGTATATTATACTTTTTAAAATGATTATATCAATGCCTCTCCCAAAGTTCAGTCAGTACAGTTTCAGCCCTATGATTATGATTATGGAAATAATAACATGAATTAGGGCTGTCGGTGTTTATTTTTTTTTTAATCTAATTAATTACATGATGTTGTGATTAATTAATCTAAGAAATCACAAATTTGGCTGTGAAAACACCCTAAAAGATCATTTAAAGCCATTGTTGTGTTAAATGAGAAAAATGTCAAGTAGATATTACAAAAACTAGCCTTAGAAAGAAATATTTTATTTGAAAAATGTATTACACAAATGTTTAGGCTACAACGGCCTAACTTAAACTGTGGAACATAAAAGGGGATGATTTGAGAAACATTTCAGTATTTTTGTTCATACAATGAAAGTTACTGGTAAACAAATCCTCTTGGTTACCAACATTCTTCTTTTTGGTTACCAACAGTCTTCATTATTTTCTTTTATGTTCCATAAAATAAAAGAAAGTAAGTGATACAGGTTTGAAGTGAGTAAATAATGACAGAAAAACACACAAGGTTTTACATATAAATGTATGTCTAAAGTGAAAGTAATCAGTCGAGAGAAAAACGGATGTGTGCCTGTATATTAGATGTGTGCAGAGCTTAAAGCGACAGCAGATTAATAGTACTAAACATGCTACTGCTTGTCATTAAAGGGATAGTTCATAAAAAAAAAAAAATCTGTCATTATAAACTCACTCTCAAGCTGTCCCAAACCTGTATTAATTTATTTCTTGTGATGAGCACAAAAGAAGATATTTTGAAGAATGTGGGTAACCAAACATTTGCTGGTCCCCATTGACTTTGACAGAAGGAAAAAAAAAAAAAAAAAAAAATGGAACTATGGAAGTCACTGGGGAGGACCAGCAACTATTTGGTTACCCACATTCTTCAAAATAACTTTTTATGTTCAACAGAAGAAAGATACTCATTCAGGTTTAAAACAACTTGAGATTGAGCAAATGATGACAGAATTTTCATTTTTGGATGAACTGTCCCTTTAATGTTAATAAAACAACAAAACACAAAGAGGAAAATCACTCACTGCTCTTGACTGAAGAACTTTAATACAGTTGCTTTAATAAGAACCGATGTATAATTTATATAGTGAAGTGTATATAGTGTTTTATTTTTAAATGTGTTCATTCAATTTATTGAATGCTACTGCTTAATAAAGCTACTGTAATATGAGACAAAAACTCATACAGGGACATTTTTGCAAATTTTTAATTTGGGCAAAACCCCACAGGATGTTGAATTGAAATGACAGGAAGTGTGATTTACTGAAATTCAAACACTTCTTCCACCATAGTCCATAAATTTGTCTGTAAGGCCTATGGAAAATCACACTTCATGTGTGTCAATTTAACATCCTGTGGGGTTTTGCCAATTTAAATTAAATTCACTAATAAACTAAACAGGAATTCATCCTTAAATTCAACACTTTGCCCAAACATGACAACTACAAAAATGGCATATACTGTTCCTAATTGTATGAACCTTCAAACAAAGAAAAGAAAGACAAATTAGTGTAAAGATTTTTTTTCCTAATACTCTTGTCTAATAGTTTAATATTTCTAGTGTATATCTGTTTTATTTTTTATTTTATTTTATTGTATTTTTGTCCTGGTCCGCCTCCCTCAGACCTACATATTCACATATGTCACATAATAACACTGAGACTTATTAACTGCAGAACTATACGTAATATATGCTAAAATTATGCCATGGAGCTTGCAGGGGGTTGACTGTACATGGGGACCAATAACAGTATACTTGAGTAGTGACTAATTATAATTTCCATATGTAAATAAATAATTTCCGTCATTTCCATATGTAAATAACCGCATATGCTCCCAGATCTCTGAGGTATATGTGCATTCGGCATGGATAAACTGAACTCCCTCTGTTTGACATACTCAGACATATGTTTGTCCATAATTACTTAAATGCAACTGAAATCATTCGCTTAATTATGCTCAGTAAATGCCAATAAATTATGAGTTTATACTGTTCAGGGAACCTTGAAATGGTTTCCATTACCCTTTTTATATTTTACGCTTCTGCATGGGTGCCAAAATATGTAAACTCATATCTTGTATTTTAGTGTATATGTACAGCAAAATGAACCCATCTAGTTTATATCTTATGTTTGAACTTTTTTTTTTTTCAATCTAGCTTAACAAATGTGGATGTTTGTGGACAGAATGAGAGCTGGTGAATGTGTTGAACATGTATCATGCTACAGAGCTAATCAGTCTATTAATCACTTCACCTGACAGCACGCTGATCTATTAACTGATGCTCTCCTTTTATGCACTGGTCATGCCCTGCAAATGTCTCGTAAATGTCTGAGATGATCTAAATAAGTATTTTAGCAGAAAGCTTTCTTATATATTAAAAACACTCAAAAGGTTAGATGAGAGTTTGAGTATGGCAAGCTTAGTACTTATTCATTTGACTGACATTTAATTACCCTACGGTTTTGCTCATATCTTATATATTTGCAGATTATTCAGGTGAACTTAAGTGAACAGTTCACTTATGCATTACAAATCTGTCATCATTTCCTCACCTTCCTGTTTTCAAAACCTATATGATTTTCTTTCTTGTATGACCATATTAACAAGCCATTTTACCGTGTTATCCATTTATCATTCATCATTTATCTAAAGAACTGTACATTGTAAAGTATTTAATGTTTTCATTCATTCATTCATTCATAAATAAATACATAAATGTAAATACATACATACATACAGGTTAAATATACTGGTTAAACTATTTAAGACTCAAACTTTACTCAAAACTGAAACTCATCTTCTGAATCATCCAAGGAAAATACTACTTAAACCATGTACAAATAATGTTAAAAAACAATTTATACTTTTTTATTTATACTTAAACTATTTATAGTTATTTGCACATTTTTTAATTAGTTAGTTAGTTAGTTAGTTAGTGTCTGTGCAGTTCATTTTTAACATAGTAAAATATATGGGTCAAATTGATGCCTAATACAATGTAAATTACACAATAGAAATAGATGGGAATTATTGCATTTATTA
>NW_015646359.1:305556-308209 GCF_001515625.1 Sinocyclocheilus rhinocerous | reverse complement strand
AAAAAAAAAAAACGTGTCATGGATTTATTGCATTTTGGGAAAAAACTTTTTTATAATAAATCTTTGAAAATCAAAGTCTGGATTTGAATTTTTTTAATTGTTAATGTTATTATAACCTAAAGATGCTATGTGAAAGTTTTAAACAGAAAATAGAAACAGAAAATAGTGGTTTTCATCTTGACACTTTCTTGGTAAAGAAAACACATTTTTACTCAAATTAATCAAAATG
This sequence comes from Sinocyclocheilus rhinocerous, assembly GCF_001515625.1. Taxonomy (NCBI): domain Eukaryota; kingdom Metazoa; phylum Chordata; class Actinopteri; order Cypriniformes; family Cyprinidae; genus Sinocyclocheilus; species Sinocyclocheilus rhinocerous. The sequence continues at coordinate 307,980 of NW_015646359.1, read as the reverse complement.
GATTTATAGCGTTTTGGAACCAAACTCTTCATATATATATGGTTTCTGAAGGATCCTGTGACACTGAAGACTGGAGTAATGGCTGCTGAAAATAGAGCATTGAATCGCAGGAATCAATCACATTTTAAATTAAATTTAAATAGAAAACAGTTATTTTAAATTGTAATAATTAAAAATCACAATATTGACATTTTACACATTTTTAAATGCAGCTTTCGTGAGCGTACAAAATTTATCTAAAAAAAAAAAAAAAACCGAACCCAAACTTTTAAACAGTAGTATATGACCTCCGAAGTGTCTCAAATGTCACATGATCTCAACAGTTGTCTCTTCCTTGTTTATTGTCCCTATACAATACAATTCAATACAATACACTAATAATCTCTGAAGCTATTATCTTATATGACTCCTTTAGACTTAAGTCCTTAGACTTAACTCCCTGACTTAACTGGTCAAGCTAAATATTATCCATCTGCATGCTAGTATAGTGATGCCTCAGCGTACTGTAATTACATTTTGTCTGAACAGCAGGACTGACACTTTCACAGAGCAGTAGTCTAAGTGCGGGCCATCTGTTTGAGTGAACTATGAGTCCAGTGACAGTTAGACAATGCCAACTTTCATAATGAAATGCCATGTACAACATTATCATTTGCCCTAACTGACCCTTGCCAAACCACAAGACCACCAAGAGCTTTCAGTTTTTTTTATAAGTCAATGATGAGCCTCTAAGCAATACACAGTAGTTTTTATTTTTTCAACATTCTTACTAAATGGAATTCATTATACCATTATTTTATCAGCAAATGCATTTAATTTAATTTAATTTATTTATTTTTTTAAGATTTCCGACATATTTCCAGTAAAACACTTTACAAGAAATAGATTTTGAATAAGATTAAGGCAAGGAAATCAGGGTGATGCTTACTTCTGGTTGGCCAACAAAAATACATAATTACTTAAGCTCTATGGAGAGAGAAGTTTTTGCCCCAACAACAGTGTAGTTCCATTATTTGCCAGCAGGTGCTAAACCTAGACCCAAACGTCCTTGATTGGTAACTCTACTTCAATAACACTGCATTAAGTTTGCAATGAAATTATTTTAAATTAGGTTAAAATTAAATAAACTAAAACTTAAAACTAACTTGTTATATAATAGACACTTGAAATATAATAGATATTAGCTGAAATAAAAGTAAGCTTAAACTAATTTTATTTCAGCTATTTGCCAGATTTGTTTAGTTGAAGTACTAAAATAACTAAAACAATAAAAACAAATCAGAAAAAAAGGCTATTTTGCTTCTAGTAAATATTTTTTGACACTGGGGGTGGTACCTTTTTAAAGGGAACTAAAATGTTCCATTTAGGTACTAGTAAACATACTTTAGGTACTAATAAGTACTTTTATGGAACAAATATGCATCATTTGGCGTAAATAAGGTACAAAAGTAGCATGGTAGGACTGTCTTGAAAGGGTTATACATTGTGGCTATTATAAATATTTTGTTCTGTGGAAAAAAAAAATGTGAATGGAAATTGAACCTCCAGAACCCTGCTGTTACACTCTATTGTTTGACTGAATATGACCTCAGTGTGTTGCTAAGGGTAGGACAACTTTCCTCTGCCACTCTTTGACCATGTCTGAAAAAAGTCAAGCAGCTTAGAGAGCAGTAGGGAGACTGTTTCAGCCGTGTGCTATCAACAGGAATGCTGGGAATATACATGTCCACCTGCCATTCATTTCTGTCCTTCTATTGTAACACAGGCAAACCGAATCTCAACAACAGGACAATCAAAGACAAGAGTCAGTGCTCATCAAGCCACATCGTTATATAGCCTGAACACTAATGAGGAAGATGCTGTCAGTGTGACAGCCTCGGTCTTGAATGTCTCTTGGGGGTATGGAGTATTGAATGTAAACAACACAGAGGAACATGTTGAAGACCACTAGTTGCCCATCTGTAGTCTTACATGCACATAAATGGAAATACGTAAGTCCTGCTCTGTGCCAACTCCATAGGCCATACACATGGTCACACTCTTCGTTCTCTTCCCAGCCATCTGTGGACATGCTGAGCGCACAAATCATGGCTGTGTCTGCCACTGAAACATGTTGCCTTCTCTATGAGAACATGGCAATGAAGTCATCCCTGTTGGCATCACTGGAACAACATCCAACTAAATCAAAGAATCAATGTGCTTTAGCTTGGTTCAAGAAGAAAAATTATTCAGTTGTCTGCTTGTACATTTTTTATGTGTGTGTTTTGCCTCTACTATTTCATATGTAAAATAGTGGGGTATTAAAATATTTTTGTTGTGGATGTCATCTGAAAAGCAATAAATAAATAAATAAATAAATAAATAAATAAATATTTACTTAATCAAAAACAGTAAAAACAGTAGAATTCTGAAATAGTATTAATC
>NW_015646359.1:286380-305494 GCF_001515625.1 Sinocyclocheilus rhinocerous | reverse complement strand
TACTGTATATTAATATATTTTATACTGTAATGGATTTCTGTGATGACAAAGCTGTTTCCTCCAGTGTCACATGATTCTTCAGAAATAATTCTAATATGATGTTTTGCTGCTAAAGAAACATTTATTGTTATTTATTATCAATATTAAAACAGTTGTGCTGCTTAATATTTTTTTTGTGGAAACTGATACAATTATTTTCAGGATTCTTGAATAAAAGAATAGAATGAAAAGAAAGAGGATTAGAAATATTTGTAATAGTATGTTGTTACATCCCATGCATGTAACATGTCTACGGTCACTTTTCATCAATTTAATTTGTCCTTACTGAATAAAAGTATTAATTTATAAAAAAATAAATAAATCTTACTGACCTCAGACCTTTGAACAATAATATATGTACATTCTATAAAGTAATTTGTAAATGTGTAGATACGTATTTATCTATTTTTTTTTATTTTACTTTATTTATAAAAAAAAAAAAAAAAAGCAAATCTCTCCTCGATAAGCCACAATTCATATCCATCTACTAAATGTATCGAGTTATCTACTAAAATTTAGCTAATACTTATGGCAAAAAAACAAATAGTTACATACTGCAAATTAAAGGGACAGTTCACCTTCAGTTGCTGGTCCCCATTGACTTCCATAGTATGAAACAAAAAAACACTATGCAAGTCAATGGGGAACAGCAACTGAAGGTGAACTACCCCTTTAAGGCGCAAAAAAGGGGTTTCTGCATAAAACAGCAAATAACTAATTTAAGGTGTTTATGAAAAAATATTCAGGTTCAGAGTTCAGGAGGGACTTTGATTCCTTGAGCTAACTGGAGCTTGATGAGGGTTCGTGTTTGGGTCTCTCTCAAAGGAGTCAGCTAATGAAAGAGACTCTTGCTGTATTGCCCATTTACCCAAGAACAAGTGCAGCAGTGTAGAGATCCCATCTCTGGCTGTGTAGCTCTAGCAGCTGTCAATCAAACTAAAGCCTCATGGTGCCTGGGAGGCACCAATTCCATCACTGAAGGGACACAGACTGTAAGCGTGGAAAGCATGCTTAATGCAAACACTAGCAAAACTAGATGCTGAGAACGCAAGTTTAACTGCAAACAATTGATTAAAATCTAATTTATTTCATGTCATTGAATAATAACACATTAAAGTGAGAGTTCACCCAAAACACTCTTGTGTGTTCACCATAGTAGAAGACCTTTTCTGTTGCTGGTGCCTGAGGTGTAGGTTTGTGATAACACATGAAAGCACAGTGATAAGAGAAAGACAAGAACATTTATCAACTGTTCAGTGCACACGCTTCAATTTTTGATGGCATATCGCATGTCTACATTGCTAGTTCAGCGATACAGATTACATGCTCTGACACACTGAGCCATGATGTGGGCAACATGAGGCAAACATTTCTAATTTATGTTCTCCATTTACTATACTACAAAAAATGGCAACTATATAGACCAATAAAGAAGGAAGGAAGGAAGAAAGATAGAAAGAAAGAAAGAAAGAAAGAAAGAAAGAAAGAAAGAAAGAAAAAGAAAAAAGGGGAAACCAAATCTAATTAAAATATTTTATTATTATTAGTAGTAGTAGTAGTAGTAGTAGTAGTATGCATGTGCTTTGATGTCTGATTTAAAGATGTTTGATCACCTATGTTATCAAAAATACAGTAAAAACAGTAATATTGTAAAATATTATTACAATTTAAACCAAATCCATACTTGAAAATACGTCTGTAGCCACCAATTCAAATGATGCACAAACTTATATGTACTGCCAGACATGGAGGAACATGGTTATCTAAAAATGCAAAAATGTAACCAGCCTTCTATATACTGTATATAACAATTACATATATTACTATAACATATATTAAAATGTACATATGCATTGGAAATGCATCACATGTATAAATAATTAATAAATTATACATAACCAATATGAATAAGTGACGACATGTAAGCCAAGTATGGTGCCCCATACTCGGAATTTGTCCTCTGCGTTTAACCCATCGAAGTGCACACACACACACACACACACACACACACACACACACCATGAACACACCCAGAGCAGTGGGCAGCCATTATTGCTGCGGTGCCTGGGGAGCAATTTGGGGTTCGGTGCCTTGCAAAAAAATGACACAGAATTTAAAAACGAATTATAAACACATAAAAACACTACACAAACAATGCCTCCACCAGTGGGAAAATGTGTGTGTGTGTGTGTGTGTGTGTGTGTGTGTGTGTGTGTGTGTGTGTGTGTGTGTGTGTGTGTGTGTGTGTGTGTGCACCTGGTATTCATCACGTTATGGGGACCAAATGTCCCCACAAGTATAGTAATACCAGTAAATTTTGACCTTGTGGGGACATTTTTGAGGTCCCCATGAGGAAACAAGCTTATAAATCATACAGAATGAGTTTTTTTGAGAAAGTAAAATAGCACAAAGTTTCCTGTAAGGGGTAGGTTTAGGGGTAGGGTTGGTGTAGGGCAGTAGCACATACAGTTTGTACAGTATAAAAACCATTACGCCTATGGAATGTCCCCATAACGTGATGAATACACAACATGTGTGTGTGTGTGTGTGTGTGTGTGTGTAAATATACATATCGTCCCCTTAGAATAATAAGGTTCTATCTGCATTCCGAGTAGTTTTGAGTTGTGAAATCTATCACATAATGTAAATAAGTTGTCACATAATGAGAATATGTGAATAACTCAATTTTGACAAAAAAATGTCAGATAGAACCTTATAATTCCAAGGGGACGATATATTTAATAAATTATATTTTGTATATGATATGATATATCCTATATATTAGGATATTTACTTAAGTCAGTTCAGTTAAACAGAATCTGTGATTGCAAAGGCTTGCTAAATGAACCAAGAGTGAACCTGTCACGAATTGACATTAAAGACATCTGTAGCAGTGAGGAAGAGGAGGTGGCCTGAGGGAAAGAAAACAAGCAAAACAGAGAGAATGAAAGAGACAATAAAAGACAAGCAGGCAGAGTAGACGAAAGCTCTCAAGCCCCAAGCTCTCTCTTTCTCTGAATTCTCCCATCCCTCAGTTCACCAGCCAGTACCCACCAAATCTGGCGTTGACTGATTGCAAATGTTTTTGTTGTGTTAAGCACATTGATTGGCCACTGGTCAGCGTAACCATAGTGATAAAACAAGAGGGACTGTTTTAACATTGAGCTGGATGCTCTACTGAAAAAAAAAACATACCTCAAACCTGTGCACATTATTAAAATAATTATTGGACTTTGTTTGCATGTTAAGTCATGTCTGCACTAAGCTTATCCTCCGTTCTAGCCACCTTCAGTCAGGCCCTGAAGAGTAATCCATTTAAAAGAGTAATCCATTTCTTGTTTCCAGAAATTTTATTTTAAATTCCTCCCCCCCCCCTTTTGCCCCACTCGTTCTTCATCAGACTGCTATTCCTTAAAGCCACATCATTTTCTCTCATTGAGCCCCGCCTTATATGTATCAACAAGCATGTCAAATGATATAACAAATCATTTAAATTAGTGAAACTTGCTATTTAATACAAATAAGCTACATTTACACTGCCAATTGATGTTTTCTTTAATATTTGGTGCAGACTGAATCTTGAATATATTTCCCTAGATTTGATGATCTGTTGATAATCATCTGATCATCGGTCATTGTCATCAATCGGCTCATGAGGTGCATCATGGGATGTTTTTAAAGTGCACCTATTATGCCATTTCAAATATTGCCTTCCATGCAGTGTGTAATGTAGCTGTATGTGAATGTAAATGATCTGGAAAGTTGTAAAGCCGAAAGTGCATGATAAATAAAGTTATTGCCTCCCAAAAGAAAGAATCGACTCTGAACAGCCTAAACGAGTCATTAGTAATTTGAATACCACTTCTGTGATGGCTACATGTCACGGGGTAATGCATTTGCATAAAGCCCACCTTGGCCAGCCATAAACAACTTGACCCCACACTCAAACACTGTAGCTTGTTCATGTGACTAACACCATGTCGAGAAGACGCTGTGTCCTACGCTGGGAAAGTCAATTAGTTTTATTTTCACTTCCGAAAGATTAGGCTGCAAAGAATCTGTGGATAAAATTCACAGCAGTACAACCCTAATCTTTTTTGTGTTCCTGTCATTTTACTGACGACCAATGTTCCCTGTAAACTGTGTGCATGCGCGGCCGCTCACTTCTTATGTCGCGAAGAAGAAAATGCGTGCAGAAGAAATAATATGTCATGCACAGGACAGACGCAAAAAACTGAGTTGAGAAAGCTATTTGATTGAATTAAATGTGAAATAACTGCAATGCTCGGGTAAGACGCTATAGAGTTGGTGTAGCTATAGAGTTTGAACCGGTGAATGCAGTTTACAGGTTTCATAGAAAGAGAATGATGTGCGGCAAATGAGTTGCTGTAGAAATCAAATAATTTAATGGCTGCAGATGAAATAGCTCAACAGTGGTGGAAACAGCGGATGATGGGCACAGAACGGTAATAAAACTCAGAGACCTCAAAAAGGGAATTCATGAGCAATATCTGCTTCATTTTTTTATATATTATATTATATTATATTATATTGTTATATAACTGTTCATTATATAACTAGATCAGATTTAAAAAAAATAATAATAATAATTATAGAATTTCTTGGTAACACAGCACTGTAAAAAAAAAAAAATTCTCAGGTAACCTAAAATGTGCATTTATTTAGTGCATCAAGCATCAAATCAAATGTAAATAGCACATTAATGTTGAAAGTTACACACTTTGTTTGTGTGTGCACTGTACAGGTCTGGTATAAAGAATGTTTTTGCTCAGGTGGCCGAAATGTCTGCCTAATAGAATAAAGTTTTGCTCAGCAAGACAAAAAATTAGAGGGAACATTGCTGACGACTGCTTCTCTAATCTTGGAGATTTCAATGCGGATTTCACAAAGCGCTTGCTCTTGAAAGATGCCTCAGTACCCAGTTTATTTGGACCAGCTGGCTCCACTTAATCACAACCCATAAGTATGATAAATAATAATTTATATTTTCTATCGAGCATTCAAAATTTGGAACTATGACAATGGGCGTATCATTTCCGACACACACTGTACGCGGTAAACAAATCACAACAGACTGGGCCATCTGACCAATCAGAGCATAGTAGGCTCATGGAAAGGAGGGGTTTAGAGAGACTGAATCTTAGAAGTGCTTTGAATGAATAATTTGAGAAGCGTTGGAAAATGAGGTGATATTAAATGCATATTTTGAGAAAACGAAAACCTAGGAGACACCTAAAACAATATTATGAACCTTAAAAATGGCATAATAGGGGCACTTTAAATTACTACTGAATGAATTGCTGCTTTTCTCATTTACTATAAAAAAGCAGACAAAAAAAAAATCCACTTAAATCCAACCAAAATTAATAAATAAAAATATATAGAGCCTTTATTTTTGACACTTTGTTAAGAGTTATTTATAATTTATAAACATAACATAAAATTAAATTAAATTAAATTAAATTAAATTAAATTAAATTAAATTAAATTAAATTAAATAAAAAGGAATGCCAACAGCTACCGTTGTTCAGATATTTAGGATGTCTGTGGTTTAAAATCAATCATATTTGATCCAATTCCGTTTGGTCACCTTTAATTACCTTAGTGAAAAACAGCATGTTGACGTGAATATATTTCATTTCTATTTGTCCTAGCTCTGGTTATAATGACTGTCATTAGACTGTCAAGTGTGTGAATAGCAGCGATCAGTTTGAAGTAGTTCTCCTGTGGAGAAGGCTGGCTAAAATCCAGCGCTGGCTCATAGTCGAAACAATCACTGTGACTAAATACTGTAGTTTAGTCAATGAGCTTGTGAGCACAAACCATAGCAAGTGGCCAGTGGGGACTTTTACAAGGTCTTGAATAATTAAAAGAACCACTGACAGCTGCTGTTGTTTAAACAATATGGGTGGTAACTGTAATATGATGTGCCAAATCAAGTCACATTTTTGTATATAGCACTTTACAATAAAATAATAATAACAATAAGAGTTAATGTAAAAAAATATATAAACAAATTCAATTGAAGGAGTAAAGAAGCTCTACAGAAAGAATTAGTGTCAATATTCTACTTAATTATGAAACAAATTCAATTCAAATAAAGCAGCTCTACACAAGACAATATCGCCATTATTCAGCTCAATGTTGATTCAATTGTATAGACTAAATGTCAATGTTGCAAAGTTCAATTATGAAACAAACTCAATTCAACTATAAAGAAGCACTACAAGACAATAGTGTCAATATTCAACTTTAGTTGACTAACAGTGTTAGTATAACAAAGTTAATCAATTATGAATCAAATTCAATTCAGTTCCACAGAAGGCAATAGTCTACTCAATTTAGTTCAATTTAGTGTCCGTGTTGCAAAGTTCATCAATTATGAAACAAATTCAATTCAAATTGTGACCAAATGGTGACTAAACAGCTCTACAGATAACAATAGTGTCATTCAACATGTTATGTTGATTCAAATTAATTGACTAATAATGTCAGTTGCAAAGTTAATCAATTATGAAATAAATTCAATTCCACTATAAATCAGATCTAGAGAAGACAGTGTCATTATTCAACTCAATTTTGTTCAATGTTGAGGCATTTTAATTGACTAATTTCAATATTGCAAAGTTAATCAATTATGAAACAAACTCAATTCAACTATCAAGCAGCTCTACAGGAGACAACAGCCATTATTCAGCTCAATTTAGTTGACTAACAGTGTCGACGTTGCAAAGTTAATCAATTATGAAACATCCAATTCAGATATAAAGCAGCTCTACAGAAGACAATAGTGTCATTATTCAGCTCAAGTCAGTTCAATGTTGATTCAGTTTAGTTGAATAACAGTCAGTGTTGCAGTTCATCAATTATGAAACATATTCAATTCAGCTATAAAATAGCTCTACAGAAGACAATAATGCCATTATTCAGCTCAAGTTTTGTTCTTATCAGATAGTGTTGGTGCAGTCAAATTGATAATATTATCGAGTATTGGGCCTAACCAAAAAAAAAAGGATATTGCTCTAGTGGCCCATTATAGCAGGTAGTGGAGTTCAGCAAGAGATATTAATTGATTTAACAGGTTAGAGGGAACCCAATTATCTGTGCTCCAGAAATTTGAAGTGCTTTCCATATTTTCCAGATCCAAACAGAGACCCTGCCGTCTGTGCATAACAGGATGTGATACACCCTGCTGTGACTAACAAATCAAGACTGTGTAAATAATCTTTGCTCTCAGTAGAAGAATGTGAACTTGAACTCTCTCCGCAAGCCTGTTTCTGACTTCAATTACTGACCACATCTCAAGACCTGACACAGAGAGGTGAGTGCATAGCATTTGTCATCGTTACCTGCGTAATGTCAGAATGACTCCAGCCAAAGAGAGGACACTGATAAAACAAAAGGTAAGGACCTTCATAAACACTGTCCAACCTGCATGACCCTTTCAAATCAGACCTACATCTTTCTGCTGTAAACCAGTGTATTTGCAAATGTTTTACTTCACAAATCACAAGTACAGTAATATAGGATTTGTGACTTTTACTTTGTAAAATGTTACCCTGGACAAGCCTTTCAATTCAGTCTATAGGGCCAGGCATTTCACCAAAATACACACTTACAAAAGTAAAGCACAAAACATTATGTGTTAACATAAGACTAGAGTGAGAAAATCACTCACTAACCTTTTCTTTGAAATGTTATTGCCAGTTTTACAACTGGCAAGACATTTTGAAGCCGGCAAACTCAAAATTAATCTGCCTAAAACAACAATTTAGACAAGTTTATGAATCAAATAAGACATTTTTGTATAAAACAACAACAACAATAATAATAATAATAATTAATACAATCATCTAATAACCCTCATCCGTCCCTCCCGAACCTATAACAAAAGTGTCCCTCACAGAGACACTTTTGTTACTTTTTTTATTACACCTTATTTTATTACACATAGAATCCTCGAATCGACTCACATTTTTTTTATGTGCTCCATGCTCAATTGTGACAAAATTAAATTAAAAAAATTTGCTGTTTTTCCATAAATTCCATGCTTTTCCAGTGGTGGGTCAAAATGACCCGCGAGGGACACGTTTGATACTTTTTTTATAGCACCAACTTAAACTGCTCGAATTCACTAGAATTGTTTTTCATGCATTCCCGGTTCAAGTGTGACAAAAGTAAAAAATTCTCATAACATAACGATCAATGCTCGATTTTTAAAAAATCTTTAAAAATGAGTTTTGGGTCTATAAGTGCTATACCAGATTTCCCTCTCTCATGTCCTTTTCTTATGTCTCAGTCCCCTCCATACAGACCCGTAGGCAGTTTATCAGTAAAGAGCAGCCAAGAGACCTCGTTCTCTTTTGGTTTTGCTAGCATGAACACATCTGCGTCCTCCAAACGTCTCCCTCAGGAACCCCTAACTGTGGAGTGCAGATTCATGTTAGCTTGATGGAGAAATGCCCCCTAAACATAACATTAAGCATCATGATGGTAGAAACGCTTCCTGAATGAATCAAACTGCCTGGAAAACTATAGGGAAAAGAGGAGACATTAGAAAATGTATGTGTATTTATGTATTTTTGTACGTGTGTACATGTATAAAAACTTTTTTTTATTGTATTTAATACAAGGTTTTTAATAAATTAATGTTTTAAATAAATAGATACAATTCCGAAATTTGACTGAATGAGGCATGATTAAAGATGTCAATAGATAACATTAGCACATTATCCATAAAATATATTTTATTGTGCATAAAAACACCCCAATGACCCCATAACCATAGTAAAATCACTGTAATGTACACCTCACACTGCTTTAATATTTTATTAATTTATTTTTTCTTTCCCCCCAAAATTTATTTAAAATTTAATACAATATCATTTTTAGGCCTATAATTTAATAAAATGCACGTTAATATGTATAAAGCTAAACACTTAGACACTAAAACTAAAGACTATGTCAAAGTGAAATCCTCATATAATCATTCATGATGATATGCATTTTGAATGCCTTTCTGAATGAAGTGCGCTTTTGTTAATTCATACAACTAGATGCTAATAACTCCATAGCACACTATGGATTACATGCTGCAAAACAGAAAACAGCATCATCATTAAGAGTCATTCACTCCATTCACATTAACAATGAAAAGCTGACAGCGTTTGGAGTGAATAGAAGCAAATGGAATCAGTGTGTCAGGGGCGTCAGTGTCAGAACGCAGCCTCACACTTTCATTTTCATTCATTACTCATTTGCCACAAGCAGACAAGAGCAAAGCAACTGAGAACAAACATCCTGCGGCCAGTTTTGCTAATTGATCATTACTAAATGTTTGTCTATATTATGTTTTCCATTAGCAGGATAACTATCACAGAAGTAATAGAGTGGTCTTAAGACACCAGAGGAACACGGTAAACATTTCAAAAGATTTATATTTTATGAAAACCAACAGCCATCCACTGAATTTCTATAAAACAGACTTTTTTCTGCAATCTTTTTCTCATTATCATGTCATTCAAACCTGTATTTCTGACATAAAAAAAAAAAAAAAAAAACATATTGACCGGGCTGTCAGGGACAATAATGCACCATTGAAGCTGAAAAACAAATTTATCCAATTTAATTCACATTTGTCCATATTCAAACTTGCTGCTAAAGTTGTGGTGCATAAAGCTGACAGAAGTGATGCTCAACACATACACACAAACACAGACAGAAATAATAATAATAATAAAAATAATAATAATAATAATAATAATAATAATAAGAAGAAGAAGAAGAAGAAGAAGAAGAAAAAATGGAAAAATACCAGCGTGAGCGTTTTTCCAAAACTCTTTTGTGTTGCATGAACGAAGAGAACTATCCCATTAACAAACTTGGACTGACCATAAACCTAACCCTACTATTTACTAGTATTGTTTACTATGTTTTTTTGTTTGTTTGTTTAGGTTGTTAAGCCTATAAAGCCTGTATCACATTTAATGCACACAATTCTAAGGCCTCTAAATTATCAACATGACCAAAACTTTGCTGAAAATCCTGCTGTACATGATCTACTACACTCCTTTTGTCGTCTGATTGATAGTGTATATTTTTTTTAGCAAGTAAAAGGCTTTGTAATATAATTCTAAAAACATCCCCCTTCAGGTTGTGGTATATGTGTCTTTGTGCTGTGAAATCCTTGATTTTTGTATGTAAACGTTAAACAAACATACTGTAAGAATGACTTTTATATTGTACAATTTTTCAAGATGAACATTTAGGCCTACTGGACTTAGTTTACTCTTCTATCCATACATAGTTTTTAGAAAAATCATGTTAAAAATAATGTATCAAAAATGATTATCAGGCTTTTGAGGGTCATTTATTTGTTCATCTCTTAATCATTGTATTGCAATGGGGATGTGATCATGACAATTAAAACTGCAGAGTTGTGAGCATAAAACTAAGCATTTAAATATAATATTTCTAAAGTTATTGAGAGACATGGAGTGACAACTGATATTTTATGTAAGTAGTCTGCTTTACTGTTATAAACATCACAAAAACATTGAATTGTAATCTATCAGAATTTCATTACATTTCTAGCCATATAAATATCAGCAACGACACCAAATTCATTTTTTTCCCTCCTTGAGTATGAGCTCCACATTCTCTTGACTTGTATCATCCTATATAAATCATAAAAGCTAGATATATCAAATATGATAATCAACAAAAAACACATATGCAAACCTTAGATTACCTAAAATATACATATTAGTAATATCCATGTTCCCTGGGAATCAAGCTTATGATGTTGCTATCCCTATGTTAAATATTTGTTGAAAAAAAAAATAGAGTCAGCAATGCACAATGTGTAAGTACTTCCACCTAATATTCTTTTCATCAGGACACTCACAGTTAGCCTGGACACGCTAATAATCAGGTTCTGTAACTCACTTTGCAATCAAAGCATAAAGTTAGGAAGGGGCACTGTGACTGATTGCCAATGTTAAAGGTGAAAAAAGGATTTCTGTACATCAGATTGGAATAATAATGGAATATTGTATTGGACGAGGGAAAGCAGAGTGTGGGATTCAGAACACACATTTCAGCTTAATGAGGCTTTGAAACCAGTTGGGTTCAATGTCACCCTCATTTGTCCCACTCAGGGCACCAGAGCATGAAATGTTGCCTTTCACTGTGATTGCCATCGGCTATTGCCCCTACCATAAAGAAGGTGCATCACGCAATACGATGGGGGCCAGTTTGGATAAACCTCGCATTACCTTCGTATTTCATAAACAGAATAGAAAGCATCAGCTCAAGTCGGGTTTGATGGGAGAAAAGAACAAATTACTCTTCTTAATGCTTTGTTGAGCACTAAACACAAATCTCTGTGGTCTGCTTGCAAAAAAGTCAAAACATCCATCACAGCAAGAAACGAAATAAAACAAGAATGTTCTTCAAAATTGCAAACTCAACAGATAACCGTCCCTGACCATTAGAAACCTAATTTTGCCCCAGATAATCATAAAGCACTATATGAGATTGGTACAGATTCCCAAAAGTATTGTGTAATGATAAAGTACAGACATCTCTAACCACTTTAAATCACAGCGAGCCGCCCATCTGAGTTTTGTGGTGCTGTAGTTGCATAACTGCACATAAAAGAGTTTGCAGCAGAGGCCAAAGAGCAAATAAATCTCCACAGTATGTGAGCCACAGTCATATTCTGAATCAGACCTATCTAATGTGATTTATGCAATCTGATCAGGTAATAATGATCAATGAGGTTCCCCTTCAGGAACTCGAGCTGCGTCGAAGTCGCTTTGGTCACCTCAGTGACCAACCAGTAACGGGGTTCCCTCAAAGACATCCCGGAAGCCCGCATCAGCCACGGAATCAGCAGAACGCAAGTAAACGAACAACTCTCTAATCTGCTGAACTGGTGAATTTAGATAAGCAGTAAAATTTAAGACTGAATTCTCTGCTTTGTAAATTCTTGAGGTGAATTTACATCACTCGTGAAAACGAGGTAGAACTATGAAACTCAGAACTCCGTTAACATAATTTCCTTCCTCTGAAACTGTATGTTTGTGTGTATGTGTGTTTTAGCTTAGTTTGATGTAATCTAGAATAGCCAATGAATTTCATGTTTCATTTATAAATAATCAATTGTCTGGTGTCATATAATTTCAAGGTTAAAACTTTGCCAAGATCAACGTTACCTCTCTCTTAAGAGCTGACAATTATCATAAGTGTGTTAACCGTGGCCAGGAAAACACATATTTAATTTGTTAAAATATACTGAGAATCACCGGCTCGCTGGACGACCCTTGATTTAAAGTGTAAACCATTTAAAGTCAAAATCAGTTTGATCAGGTGGACCTCGAATTCTCAGATCGAGTTCTTTAAAACCTGAGCTAGAAATAAACCTGAATGAATTAATAATAATTAATTCCCTACAGTTAAAATTAAGTAATCAAAGTCATTACACAGCGTCTCGTTCCCTCTGGGAACCATGGTTACATACGTAACCTAGAGACGTTTCACAGCACTGATGAGACACTGATTAAAATCTGGTAAATATAATGTTATTTCTGTGAAAAGCATTTCATTTTGGAAGATTAGTGTCTATTACCTCTCAAAAATGTCAATGATGAGTTGGATGCTGGCTGGGTTCTAAAGTTGTCTAGGAAGCATGAAGTTGTTATTGGACAAAGTAGAGGTGCTATGTTTTATTCAATAGCAAAGCTCATTCAACTGAACAAAGGCATGTTTTGTTATTTATCTGACATTAAAACAGATCTAAAACTAATAGTTCTCCAGCTGCAGATGTCCAAAGCTGTCCAGATATAGAAGGAAATATGGGTTCAGTACAAGTTAAGCTCACCAAAGTTTAAAAAAAGAGTGAATATACAATACACTCCATTTTTTTAGAGCTGCTTTACAGTGGAATTGAATTCTGTTTGCATGATTGAAATATTATTTTTATTTATATATTATAAGCACGGTATACATACTGGATACTGCAGAAATAGTACGATTAGTATGATAGTATGGCATTTCGAACATAGCAGATGTCGTTTGTTTCTAAAGGGGACTTCTAGGACCTCACAAAACAGTTTGAGAGCCAATAATAGGGCATCATTCAAGAGAAGTGGGAAACTATAAGGTTCACGTTCCCTTTTAGGTGCCTAATTTAAGGTGTCGTAAATCCTGTGACATTTTATCCCATTTAGTTACACTGACTGTGGACCTTTGAGGGAAAGCCTCTGGTGATGGAGCAATCGCTTACTCAGAGGGGTCATGTTTGTAGAGAGAGAGGGAAAATATGCACTAGATTATGTATAGGATGTCTCATTGTCCACCTGCTAAGGCAGTTGTCAAGACTAGCTGTGTGTAAACACGCACAAAGACGAAGATGAGCAATAAACAGTCTTTAAAGGGGTCATATGATGCTGCTAAAAAGAACATTATTTTGTGTATTTGGTGTAATGAAATGTGTTTATGCGGTTTAAAGTTAAAAAAACACATTATTTTCCACATACTGTACATTATTGTTTCTCCTCTATGCCCCGCCTTTTTGAAACGCGTCGATTTTTACAAAACTACACACAGCGTCTTCACGACATGGCTGCAGTGTCAACAATACTACAGCGAGAATAAAAGTTACGCTTTCTTTCTTTGCGTGAACATTTGGGCGGTGTTATGCAAATCTTCCCACATAGTGAGGTAGGTATGTGGGGGCGTGTTCGAACGAGCCGTTTTAGGTAGGTGTGGCTAACTCTTAACTTTTATAAAGAATATCTCTTTGGATTTGAGACTTTAGTCTTTGCAACTTTACAGATCTTCTTTATGCACCAAGAGCTTGTAACACTCTAAAGAGAAAGGAAAAAATGAAATCGCATCATATGACCCCTTTAATACTCCAAACTGTCACGGTTCCCTCAAGGAGCACGGGAACGAAGGAGTGAGACGAGGAGTAATGCAAAACAAAAGGTTTTAATGAAGGCACGCTGTGGATACAAGGAACACTGGAGACATCAGGCAAACAAAATGACATTTAACAGCAGACGCCAAACACTGGGAAACACAGGGTTTAAATGACCAGAAACTAATGGGACACACCTGGGAACCATACGAACTAAACAGGGAACACCTGGACTAAATGAACATACGGACAGGAACAGGAAGGACCAAATAAGGGCATAAACATAAACATAGCACGTGGGGCAGGAAAACACACACAAAACACGGAACAAATTCTGACATAACTCCCCCCTCCCGGAAGGCACGTCCTCGCGCCTCACAACATCCAATGGGGAGGGGGGGTGGGCACTCTGGAGGTCCCTAAGGACAGACACGGGATGGCAGACCTCCAGTGCGGTACCCATTCTGGGACCCATGGCGGATCCGGCAGTTCGTGGCGCCATGGCGGAGCAGGCAGCTCGGAGAGCCATGGCAGAGCCCGGGACCCATGGCGGATCAGACAGTTCAGCGGCCCATGGCGGAGCAGGCAGCTCGGGGTGCCATGGCGGTGCAGACAGTTCAGCGGCCCATGGTGGAGCAGGCAGCTCGGGGTGCCATGGCAGAGCAGACAGTTCAACGGCCCATGGCGGAGCAGCCTCCGAGACCGCGGCCCCTGCCCCGGCCTCTACGGCTGGAGCCCTACTACCCCTACAATTTAGAGGCGAGGATGAGGGCTGCTAGCAGTCTTTTCCTCCTCATCCCCTTGGGGATGATACAATTTAGAGGCGAGGATGAGGGCTGCTAGCAGTCTTTTCCTCCTCATCCCCCTCTTATGGTTGGGGATGATTTGGGCGGCTGGCGGGCTCGTTCTGGATCGAGGCCGGACACTCTCCAGATACCGGAGGATACCTTCCCTCCAGCTTAGTCCTGTGGTGTCTGGGAGGTCAACGGGGCGATAGTAATTGGCCCCGATCCAGAACAGAGAGTTGAGTGACGCGTCATCCAGCGCCGTACACGCGGCGAGCCCGCAGAACTCCCGCGCATACTCCACTAACGGGAGATCTCTGCGGGCTAGGGCTGAAAGATGCGCGGCGGTTTCCATTGCCGTGGAGGAAAACAGGGAAACAAAAAACTTTCCAAAAAAAACTAAAATAAAAACGGGAGAAGGGAGCCGCTTACTTTTTGTTAGGTCTGCTGTTCTGTCACGGTTCACTCAAGGAGCACGGGAACAAAGGAGCGAGGAGACGAGGAGTAATGCAAAACAAAAGGTTTTAATGAAGGCACACTGGGGATACAAGGAACTCTGGAGACATCAGGCAAACAAAATGACATTTAACAGCAGACGCCAAACACTGGGAAACACAACTGAATCTAATGATGATTTTGTACCAGAAAAATGTGTTTCAGTTAAAGCTGCTGTAAGTTTGGACTTTCAGGCTGGAAATAGATGAGCGTATCAGACTGCCTGATCACACAAAGATCTGCACGAGTCTCTGAGGGGTCCTGAAAAGACAGAATCAAAAGATCCTGCAGGGGAGAGTTCTGGGAAAGCACAATCAAACGGCTCTCACTGAAATGGAAGAGGCTGCCACTATTTGACCAGCCCGGAAGGTGCAATTCACCCATTTTTTAACACACACTCAGTCTCGCCCGCTCCTACAAACACAGCGACACATCCCACAAACCTTTTGAATTAAGTGTCAGCAGAAAGTGATGCTTTCAAAAAGCCTAAGCTCATCGAGGGAATTTCTGAGAGTAGAGGCTCTTTTTTCAGGTCAACTTCTACCTCTTTCTCCTTCCATCTAGTTTCTCATGGAATTGGATATCCTATCAACTGAGGTGGGCTTCAGGTGCCCTGAATTGTATGTATGTATTTATTTATTTTATCACATTGTCTTTAAGTTTTCATGCCTAGTAAATTGTCACACATAAATAGCTTTATTCTGCTATATTCTTCAGATTGTAATCTTGTAAGGCAGACATTTTAGGATTATCATTTAAGTCCAATGCATACTGCAGTTTGTTAAATTTACACTATGCTGCAGTGTTCTGCTTTAAACACATCATTAAAATAAATCATAAGACCCAGTTGTTTCATATTTAGTAATTAACAGTTTAATCCAGATGTAATCTAATAATGCACAAAAATCTTCTTAAGAAATAATTTAAGAAATGTCTTAAGATAAATCCCCAAAAGTTCATAGGAATCTTTTTAGGTGCAATTCTTGAAAAATTTGTAATAATAATAATAATAATAATAAATGGTGTTTCTGGTGTTTAAATGGTGTATGGCTGCATTCGTATGCGAATACTGAATACTGCCAAATATTGTGTCGTATTTATAGACTAAAATTAAAAACAAGCTTCCTATATGTCTAGATTTGTAGAGTTGTTACTGAATTTTCAAACAATGACCGATAATTGTTTAATTATCAGTCATTGGTGTGTCACTTCAGAAAACTCGTGCACATCCCTATTAATAATTCTACTATGTATTACATGTAGCTAGTGTTGTTGTAATGGTCAAGGTCAAGGTCAATTTATTTATATAGCACATTTAAAAACAACTAGTGTCTACCAAAGTGCTGTACATTAACAAATAATATAGATACTATAAAGAAGTAAGAAAATAAAAGAGAAAGACAAAAACAACAACAAATAACCCATAACAAAATTTTGTACACATTACAATATATAACATGCCATTCATCCAAAAGCCAAGGAATATAAAAATGTCTTCAGCCATGATTTAAAAACAGGAAGGGAAGGCGCAGATCTGATGTCCTGAGGTATGCTGGTCCATAATCTAGGACCAGCTACAGAAAAGGCACGATCCCCCTTAAACTTTAAGCGTGAGCGAGGTATCTGTAGAAGGAATTTATCAGAGGATCTGAGAGTTTGAGAAGATTGTTGGTAGCTTAGAATTTCAGACAGATATAATGGTGATACACCATTTAACGCTTTAAAAACAAATAATACAATCTTAAAATGAATCCTATACTGCACCGGTAACCAGTGAAGAGATGCTAGGACCGGGGAAATGCTTTCCCTTCTCCTAGTGCCAGTCAGTAACCTCACGGCTACATTCTGAACCAACTGCAAGCGATACAGAGATGAATGGTTGAGACCCATATAAAGTCCATTGCAAAATGCTTAAATATGACAAATAATTTGAAATAACCCAATAAATTCATTAAATCATTTGTATCATTTGGGATTTAAGACAAGTCTAAAGGTTATCCTAACTTTAAGAAGTCATTCATAATGATTTTTAAAAATATATATTTTTGAGAATTTGAATTCTTCTGAAGTTTTGTCTTAAGAACAATCTCAAGAAAAAAAGATAAGAATATTATTAAGAATAATTTTGGGGAATACAAAATATTCTTAACTTTTTTTTAAAGTTAGAAAATAAGAAGAAAATGGCAGTTAAGGAGAATTATTATTTTTTTTTTATGTTTTGTGAATCCGGCTCCAAAAGCATAATTCTGAGAACGAAGTGGGATACAAAAAATTTGCAAACTTTGAGACACAAACTCAAAATACTCCAGTGATACCTGTGAGACTCTTTCATTAAAGTTAAATTGTGTAAGTATTTCAATATTAAATGCTATATTATACTACGGTGCTGTAAGAATCAAAACCCACAAAGACACTGACCAAGCCAATAAATATAACAAACAATAGGAAAAAAAAAACTGAAAAAATATGTCTATTTATTTTCTATACTAGGCCTATTAATTTATTGATTATTATATTTATTATATGCTATTTCTATATAATAATTATATTATTTCCAAGTTTTTCAAAATTATGGTTTAGTATCGATGGAAAGCACACATTCTTTTTCCCGCTCTCTCTCTACAAGCACACACACATTCAGTACAGACACACACTCACACACACAAAAACATACACATGCACAGAAATTAGCGCTGCACAGTGACTTTATCAATAAAACATTTTATCAGCTGAAAAGCTACATGACATTTCTCAGTAGTGAGGTGGTATCCTTACTGTTCTTGAAACAGTTATGCTGTCTTCATGAGCTGATAGAATTATTGTAAATATGAGTTTCTTAGTTGGAAACAACACAAACTGCTTCTCAACTCGCATTTACAACTGGGAATTTTGATACTCGAGTTTCCGAGTTAGGAGGGCCATAAACTTTAAACAGGGTGAAGGAGGGAACCAACCATTGCTATAATTCACGGTTAAGTTTTATAAATTTTATGGTCGTCAATGAATGACTCTCTGGCACTTTCAAAACATTGCTCTGTTTATGCGAGAATTCTGGCTCAATCACTGCTTTGGGACAGGGCTCATTTTTTTTCCCGACCAATGGTAGATGTAAGGATAGTCATTATTTTTGCAATTGAGGCAAAACTACAGACTTTTCCTGTAAGGTTTGCAAACTTTAAAAAAAAACTAACATATCAAAATACACTTTCCTTTTTTCCTTATAAGGTAAGCAAGCAATATTATTATATCACCATGATTTGTAAACTACATATAGTTGAAGCTGAGAATAACAACGCATTTGACAGTTTCCAACAAGCAGATGGCTGCCCACACTGAACTGATGTGCAAAGTGACTCAATCTGATACATCAGAATGTATCTAATCTATTTTCTAATTTAATTTAATATAAAGCAGGATTTTGAACCAAAGAGATTTAAAGGGGTCATATGACGTTGCTAAAAAGAACATTATGTTGTGTATTTGGTGTAATGCAATGTGTTTATGCGGTTTAAGGTTAAAAAAACACATTATTTTCCACATAATGTACATTATTGTTGCTCCTCTATGCCCTGCCTTTCTGAAACGCGTACATTTTTACAAAGCTCATCGTTCTGAAAAGCGAGATGTGCTGTGATTGGCCAGCTATCCAGTGCGTTGTGATTGGCCGAATACCTCAAGCGTGTGACAGAAATGTTACGCCCCTTACCATACTGTGATGCCGTGTGATCCCGGCGTGACAAGACAAAAACAATAAAACCCATTACAAACTAGGCATTTGTTGCATCCAGTGGGGACATAAATACGGATTATAATGACTTATACTGTCTTTTTACACGTTGCGTTGCATCGC
>NW_015646359.1:272374-285607 GCF_001515625.1 Sinocyclocheilus rhinocerous | reverse complement strand
CCAAACAAAGTAGTTTCGCTTTCACAACGAAACACACAGAGTCTTCGAAGGCCGGCGGCGGTTTCAACAATACTACAGCGAGAATAAAAGTTACGCCTTGTTTCTTTGCGTGAACATTTGGGCGGTGTTATGCAAATCTATTAAAAATATCTCTTTGGATTTGAGACTTTAGTCTTTGCCACTTTACAGATCTTCTTTATGCACCAAGAGCTTGTAACACTACAAAGAGAAAGGAAAAATTTAAATCGCATCATATGACCCCTTTAAACAATGGGTGCGGCTATATAATTAGGACAAAACTGGGAAAAAGAAAAAAAAGAAAGAAAGAGCTTTTATCATTTGTTACTTTGTCTTTAGGATATGGCAAATGTTAGTAGGATTGTTTTTGTTTAGTTCAAAGGTTTAGTTCAACAAAAATTTAAAATTCTGCCATCATTTATTCACACTCAAGCTGTTCTAAAAGCTGTATTTAGTCTCTTCTGTCACACACAAAAGGAGATGTTCATGCTCCTCTTTTCTATTCAAAGTGAAGTGAATGATGACCAACGTCTGTCAACTTCCCCAAAAAATGTAATTAGTTTAATTAAGATTAAAAGCATTATAGTAAGTTTATTTAAAAAAAAAAAAAAGATTCCTTGAATGATTTAAACTTTTAACTGATTTGTAGCATCATTGAATCATGACATTCAGTTTAATTATGTCGGCATATGGTTGGCATTTGATACAATATTTTACTTTTCTTCCATGTAATTACCACTGACTAACTTTACAGTAAGATTTGACTTTTGTAGCTGTTCAAATGCAATTAGAAAGAGAAAATAATGGCACAGGGGTATGAGAGAGAGTCAAAAGGGAAGCAGTCAGACCCTTTCATCTTTATTCCATTACCTATTTAGTCCACTAGCAGACTCAGAATTCATTGTGACGCTCTATTGTCCCCATTCACCTGTTACTATGGCAAACAATGGGGACACCCAAGCCCTGGCATGGGCTCTTTTGTGTGCACTGGTGCCACAGCGAGAGAAGTGTGTACCATCATTAGAGCTCTCTAACTCACCACAGACTGAATCTCTTCTTCATTAATGATGTTCAGTGTGAAAATTAGAGCTACCAAATTTAATATCCTCACCTGTGAGATCAATTACATATGTTAGAAAACACATATTCTGCCTGTGTTCTACAAACGAGTATAAATAATCTGAACATACACTACACAGAAACAACAATCCTGCAGCTGGACTTTCATTTATTAGTAAATGATGAAGAAAAACTTCCATTAAGGCTTATAAATTCTTGATAACTCCAATCCAAATGGGACGTCTATACACAAACCATTTACTACAATTTCTGCAGGGTGAAATCTAATTAATTTATCATCGAAGTTGATCAAATTAATATACATATCGGTAACACTTTATTTCGATAGTCCACTTTAGACATTCTATTAACAGTAAGTAACTTTGCAACTACATGTCAACTAGTAGTTAGTAGAGTATTAGTAGACTGTATGCTTAATATCTTCTAACACTTTCTTTGTCAACATTCTACTAACCCTAAACCTACCCTAACAGTCTACTCTGAGAGTTAGTAGACATGTAGTTGCAAATTAATGAGAATTAGTTGACATGTAGTTGACATGTAGTTACAAAGTTACTTATAGTTAATAGAATGTCTAAAGTGGACTATCGAAATAAAGTGTAACCTACATATCTAACACAACAGTTCAAACGTTTGGGGTACATACAATTTATTATTTATTTTTAATGTATTCATTCAGACTACATTTATGTAATCAAAAATACTACACACACACACACACGTATATACATAAGTAATCTTGTATTGCTATGACTTTATTCTCGTAATTTTGACATTTGTTCTCAAAATATTACGACTTTAATCTCATATTGCTCAAAAAATTCCCAAAATATTACGCCTTTAATCACATATTGCTACAACTTTATTTATTCTTGTAATTTTGAAATCATTTGCAAGAAAAAAAAAAAAAAAAAAAAAAACCGGCGCAACAGAGGGGGAAGGGTAAAGGCATTTGTTAGCCAACAGAAATCTCTAAATGATGCATTCTGATGATAGTCTTTGCATAGGACGGACATTATTCATAAACTAAAAGGAGAGCCCATCTCATCAAGGTTGACTGTAATTTAAAATACATTATTTTTTACATCCTGAAAGTCATTGCTTCCAAGAGCCCCTCAAAGACAGCAGTTAAAGGAACAGTTCACCCAAAAATTTAAATTTGCTGAAAAGTTACTCACCCTCAGGCCATCCACGATGTAGATGAGTTTGTTTCTTCATCAGATTTGAGGAAATTTAGCATTACATCATTTGCTTACCAGTGGACCCTCAGCACTGAATGGGTGCCGTCAGAATGATAGCTCAACCAGCTGATAAAAACATCACAATAATCAACAAATAATCCACATGACTCCAGTCCAGTCCACTCTCACAAACTCCACCGACATATTTGTTTAGAACTGCTTTGGATTGTGGTGCTTGATCTGTCCATATTTCTCTCCTGATTCCGACGAGATGACCTTTTCACTGGAGAAAGCAATATTATAGATTATGGACTAGCTGGAAGAAATGGTTTGAAGTTAAAACATTCTAATGATAGATTTTTTTTTTATTACAAACAAGCTTTTCACTTCACAAGATGTTAATTCATGGACTGGAGTTGTGTGGATTATTTGTGAATTATCGTGATGTTTTTATCAGCTGTTTGGACTCTCATTCTGACGGCACCCATTCACTGCAGAGGATCAATTTGTGGGCAAGTGTTGTAATGCTGTTCAGATGAAGAAGCAAATTTATCTACATCTTGGATGACCTGACGGTGAGTAAATTTTCGGTAAAATTTTAATTTTTGGGTGAACTATTCCTTTAAAAACAACCTTTATTATATAGGTGACTATTGCATGCTTTAAACCAACTATTTCAGAAAACAAACATTTCGAGTCACAATTGTAATTTTGACTCAAAACTTCAAAAAGTTACTGAGATATAACCCTCGTGCCATCCTCGCCATGTGAAACTAGCCACTACATTACAACTACTGAATGAATGATCCAGCAATAAACTTTTCAAGCACCCCCACACATGCTGCAAATGGACTCCACTAGAATTAAATTGATACGTGATTACTGTTGAAGTATCAACTGGTGCTTTAATTTCTTTTCGCTCATTGGCCATGTAGCACCGCTATCAAAAGCTTAATTGCAGAAAATGCCTTCCAGGAACAATCTGGGGTTAAGTGTAAGGCATTATTCTCAGGTTCATAATGACATCCATTTGGCCAGCACCACCCCCTGGCACTGCAGTCCTTTATAATCAGATAGGAGTTGGAACTCTGAAACAATGATCATGTAGTAGTATTTTACTCAAAAGCTTCTCATTCTCATCAGAAAAGTCTGATTATGATAATTATCTCTGAATGTAATATTCAGAAAGGCTTTGAAGAACATTTCATAAATACAACAGTAAAATAAGAACTACCTCTGAATGTCCTCACATGGCTTTACAAGTTTAAGACACATGTAAAAATAACATGCTCAGGCTTAATTAGTCAAGCAGATTAAATATGAATGTTAATGCTAATCGCATGCAGCGAATGTAGCTAAGACTCTAGAGCAGAAGATCTAGTATTGAACTGGATTGCAACTCAAAAGTGGGTTGCAGATCTGTTTTGAGGGATAAAACAAAGCTAAATGCAAATAATAAACCTAACTGTGCAATTGGACATACTGTAGTAAGCAAAAAATGGTTTGATTTTGATTGGTATCACTAAAATAAATATAAAATGAAATAAATATAGAATGATTTATTTATTTATTTGCTGTTTTAGATTATAATAAAATAAAAAAATATTTTATTTCAGTTAGATGCACTATTTTCCATTGTTATTTAGTAAATTACTAAAATATTTAAAACAAATAAAAATGAATAAAAGTAAAGACAGATTAAAAAATGTGTGGGAAAAATCAACTAAAATTAACTAAACGTAAAGTGAAAACAGAAATTATCAAAACAATATCTGATTAAAAAATAAATAAATAAATAAAATAACACTGGTTGAGTCCAGCAAAAAAAAAAAAAAAAAAAAAATGTAGTTGACTGTTCTAGTTTCAAAATACATCTCAACAGCCTAGCGTATTTCACAGAGGCTGCTAGTTTCACTTTCACTTTAAATAAAGGATTGATGTTTAAAATAAATGTTGTTTATAGTGAATGCCCCTTTTTGTTTTATATTTACGATTTAGTTTTAACCCAAATGATGCATGTACTAAGTAAGTGAACAGCAATCAAGAGCATGCAACAGAAGTGTGCACACTCTCCCTCGCTCTCTCTCTCTCCTTACCATCGTGTAACTGTAGTAGCTTGTGCATTGTTTTACTTACTTGCTTTTGACATAATTGACCAAACTACAAACTTTCCAGTGATGTATGTGAGAAAGGAATATTTGCTCAACAAGCTCAATCCACTCAGCTCGTGCACATCAGCTATACAGGCGAATGGTGAATGTTTAAGGTTTTAGACTTACGATCAGGATTAGGTGCTTCTACACCCTTGTTAATCAGCTATCATTTCCCTCTGATTTTAGGAATAAATTATGGGTAAGCTTAGGTTTAGGGGTGGGGATTGGGTTAAGTCTGTATTTTTGGATAGTAATGTTGATTCAGGATCAACAAAAGATGTTGATCCAGGTACATGTCTTACTTGGCAAAATCACGGCAACCGAGTACAAATACAGGAGCGCAGTATCGGTACTGTGTCTATCATTATCTATTTTATAAATCATTTCAGAATTTATAATTAAATGAAACATAAGTGAACAGTATCCTAAGCTATGAAAGAGCAACCCCTGAGCAACTTAATTTCCATAATATTGAGCTGCCTACTTAGCATTTTATAGAACATAAATGCATTCAAATGTTCAAATGAAACCTACAAACATGTCTATGCTGAGCAAAAATGCATTCTAGGTAGGCAGCTCACTAGGTTTGCAAACCCCAGTCTGTCGGAAGAAGAAAACAGTTCTGAGGAAATATGAGACTATCAGGAAGTGCGAGGAAGGCAGGATTCCACCCTCCTTTGTTATTCCAGAGTCAGACAGTGAGGTGAAAACAACAGGGACAAAACGTACACAAGGAGATGGAGACAGGCACAGAAAAAAAGAAGACAGGCATGTTTTAATGCTAAAGCATGTTGGTTATCAAATCCTGGTGTATTGTAAACACTGACAGTTCAAACAATCTCATTCAACAAACACTAACAATATGATGTTTTCATATGCATCCCACACTAAATTCTGAAGAAGTAGAGGAAGATTTTATTGCCCAGAGGTTTCTTTTTTTTAGCTTTGTTTCAAATGTTTTTCCTATAGTCTCTTAAGGGAAATAAAAACAGACACACATGAGACAATAGTTGACATACAGTAATAATACATACATATAAGATAAATATAAACAGTTCGATGAAGTTCATATTGAGATATCTGACTTTTGCAAACTTTGGTTTATTTGACAAATCTGAATACAATGTGAGAAAATGTTGACATGTGTCTAAGTTGTATTCCTATAGGTAGATGGGGATCAGCTGATGCGAGCTTGACTAACGTGACCTGCCAGAACTAACGCTACGCTTGATATATCTTATAAATAGCTTATTTTGTGTTTGGCTGAAGAAAGAGCCTCATACAGGTTTGGAACAACTTGAGGTTGTGCAAATGATGATCAAAGGTTACATTTGGGGTGAACCATTCCTTTAAAGGGGTCAGTTCACCCAAAAATGAAAATTAGGCTGTGTTTTACTCACCCCAGAGCCATCCTAGGTGTATATGATTTTCTTCTTTCAGAAGAAATCCAGTCGGAGTTAGATTAAAAATTATCTTTGATCTTTCAAACTGTTTAATGCGACTCAGCGGGTGTTGCATGCATCAGTCCAAAATAAGTTAAATAAAAAGCGCCCATCCATTAAAAAAAAGCGGCTCACACGGCTCCGGGGGATGAATAAAGGCCTGCTGTAGCGAATCGATGCGTTTTTGTAAGACAAATATCCATATTCAAAACGTAATAATCACTTTAATGTAGTTTGCGCCAACAGTTGTACACGGAAGCAGCTCCGGGCTGATGACGTATGAGTTCAGCCTTGCGCATGCGCTGGTGAGTCTCGTGAAAACCAACGTTTGTTTACAGGATCAAAGGAAGTAAAGTTTCCTTACTTTAGCAAAGGAAAACCAGTCTCCGCTTGGCTTATATCGAAATCCTCTGACATTCTTCTTTACAGATCCTCGTTTTGTACTTAGTGACCATTGTTTTGTTTTGATCTCTCCGCTGCGTTTCCGCATGCGTCACTTCTGAGCGGTGCATGCGCAAATCCGACCTCATACGTCATCCGCCCGGAACTGCTTCTGTTCACAACAGTGAGCGCAAGCTAGATTAAAGTGATTATTACGTTTTGAATATGGATATTTGACTGCAATGATAGAGCTTGGAATAGCCAGGACAATTTTTTATCTAACTCCAACTGGATTCATCTGAAAGAAGAAAGTCATATACACCTAGGATGACTTGAGGGTGAGTAATTTATGGGCTAATTTTCATTTTTGGGTGAACTAATAGCTTGCGCCAACAGTTGTACACGGAAGCAGCTCCGGGCTGATGACGTATGAGTTCAGCCTTGCGCATGCGCTGGTGAGTCTCGTGAAAACCAACGTTTGTTTACAGGATCAAAGGAAGCAAAGTTTCCTTACTTTAAAGGAAAGGAAAACCAGTCTCCTCTTGGCTTATATCGAAATCCTCTGACATTCTTCTTTACAGATCCTCGTTTTGTACTTAGTGACCATTGTTTTGTTTTGATCTCTCCGCTGCGTTTCCGCATGCGTCACTTCTGAGCGGTGCATGCGCAAATCCGACCTCATACGTCATCCGCCCGGAACTGCTTCTGTTCACAACAGTGAGCGCAAGCTAGATTAAAGTGATTATTACGTTTTGAATATGGATATTTGACTGCAATGATAGAGCTTGGAATAGCCAGGACAATTTTTTATCTAACTCCAACTGGATTCATCTGAAAGAAGAAAGTCATATACACCTAGGATGGCTCTGGGGTGAGTAAAACACAGCCTAATTTTAATTTTTGGGTGAACTAACCCTTTAAGCTCCATTTAATCACATTACTCTATTGTAGAAAAATAAATAAAGAGGTCTTATTTGTCATTCTTCTTTACTATGGGGACTTCTTTGTGTAAGAGGAAGACTTTGCTATTGATAGTTCCTTAATTTCAATTTCATACCATACATGAATAACAGTACACTAATAATATTATGTGAAACTACAGTAAAATACAGAAATAAACTGTGCAGTAAATTTTTTTTTAGGAATGGCAGGATGTTACTTCCTAAATGCATCATCCACTGCAGCAAACTCAGACATTTCCCATCATTTCATCAGCTTCTTTTAGCAAATAACCAGTGGACAATCCGCTGGCAGTCACAGTGATTGTGACCTCTTCACACACACAAACACTAACAAACTCAGCCACATCCGCAAACTATTTGATGTGTGGGCAAACAGTAATGATTTCACAAAGATTTGCCACTTAATGACAATAAGTGTTTGTTAAAAAAGTGTTCGTTAAATCGATGACAATTATAAGGTGGGAGGGAATTTTTTATTTTTTTTCTCTGTAGTCAATATTCCCCCCCAGTGATTCTCAAAATTATGAGTTGTAACCAAAAAATTAGGTTTTAAAAGGGGGTAAAGGCTTACCTTATTTTTGCTGTTTGAGTTTATCCATTGCAACTGGTATTCAGGCTCAAATTCATCTGTCACTTGCTAGAAGCCAAATTAGGCAGATGTCAACGTAAACTGGTTGTGTGACATGACCTCAATCTCCAAAACAAAACCACACAAGGTTACAGACAACACAATACAGACTACATTATTATAGTGCACTTGCAGAGAGGATAAATGGTTTGTATCGAACACAATGTAGCATTAAAACCCAAGATAGAAAACCGACATTTCTAAATTTAATAGAAACTTTGAAACCATTTTTTTACCTTGAAATACAATGTTTAAAAGTATTCTGATGATACACTTACTTTAAATGGCTTCTGTTTCTTTCTTACGCAACCTCTCATATGTCTGCTCAGTTTGGTGAACAGTGGGTATTTATACTCCCTGTGTCCCAATGTTAAAGGGGTCCTATTATGCTTTTTCACTTTTTCAACTTTAGTTAGTCTGTAATGTTGCTGTTTGAGCATAAAAAAAAGATCTGCAAAGTTACAAAGCTCAAAGTCCAATTCAAAAGGAGATATTTTATTTAACAGAAATCACTTTTCAAAAACTACAACGAACGACTCGTTTGGACTACAAGGATGTGCACGCCCGACTGTTAATAATAATCAACATTTAACCTGGTTAAAATATATATATATATATATATATATATATATATATTTAATGTTATATCTGTCTTATATTTCATCTGCAACAGCAATGTAAACTTTTATAAACATGCAGAAAATATGAGTTCTCTGCATGAAGACCCGCGGCTCGCAGATCAACGTGCTACTTTATTTTCCCTCCGATATGGCAGGAAGTTAAATTAAATTAAATGTGGAGGATGTTAACTGTGACAAGATGATTGACAGGCCAGTGACAGGGTGCGTGTAACTGTGTGACAGAGCGTCAGTTAAAGACGCAATTGTATAACGCACATCATTTTCCATGAGACGCACATTAGACGCACATAATAGGCTCGTTCGAGATGCATCGGCGCTGCACAGACCGATCGCCGTATGGCATCAAAGTACCGCGAGAGAGACGACTCTTTGAGCTTTTGAATTGCTCTCGCGGTACTTTGATGTCACACGCCGATCAGTCTGTGCAGCGCCGATGCATCTCGAACAAGCCTAATCCAAAGCTTGCCTACTCTTCTACACACTCAAAAGTGTGTACTTTTTCTTCACTAAAAAAGTACATACTTTAAGGGCGTAGTATAAGTAGGCACTTGAGACGCAGCAACAGTCTATGATATTTAAGGGCGGATTGTTTCACGGAAACAACAAATGCACATGTACTGCTATTTACGAAAGTGAATTGCACTCATTTAACTGAAGAGGGCTCTAAAGTCGCTAAAATATACAAAACTGTGTTGTAGGCTGTTGTTTTTCTCTCCCGCTGAAATCCACTCGCAGAAGACGCACTCACAAGGGTCTGTTTGTTTGTATTTTTGCACCAAAACAATAATTTAGCCCTCTGTCTGAGCCATAGCATTTTTTGAAATAAATAAATACTTTTATTTATTAAACAAAGTATTTTAAATAAATACTTTTATAGCTTTTATTCAGCTTTTATTCATTAACTGAATCAAAACTCACAGTAAGTACTTTTGCATTGTTATATAGCATTTATTTAAAATTGTAATATTTCTCAATATTGTTTTTTTTTTGGTGTCTTGGTGAGCAAAAATCTTACGGACCCCTTTTTGAACAGTATTGTGTATGTAATATATAGGTGGCCATATGTTAATGAGCTTATGGTTGTAAAAATCATAACAGTGATCATTTCAGAATGAATCGTTTTTTTATGGTTAGTTAAACAAATGGTCCATATAGGAAGAGTGATTTGCACTGTGGATTTTAGATTATCAGGCATCAAAATGTTTGAGAATTTGAAATAGCAAAGGAAATTCACATTTGTTAATGTGACATGATTTTCAGATTTCAAGATCTTCTGGCTAATGTTAGTGATGTATAAGCAAGATGAAGGCATAACGTGTTCAAAATGAATCAGTCACATCTTATAATGTGATTTAGTTCTGCTTTGTGCTGTTCATGGAAAATATTTATTTTTTCCTAGCATAACATGATGGATGAATGCCAATGGGAAAGGATAAGGAAAGAAATGGGGGGAAGAGAAAAGGGGAAAAAATAAACGGTGTGGTTAAATTCCCATGACTCACAGCAAAGTCCTCCTGTTACTTCTCTTGCAGTATCAATTTTTCAAGTTTTCATAGCCTGGGCAAAGGAGTTAACAGTAATTGAAAATCTGTGAAAGAAAATGAGAAGAAAATGTGATCAAATTAATTACATGACATGTCGAATAATTAACTGAATAATTGCATACAACAATATTAGCTGAGAAAATCCCACAAATGAAGATAATTCAAAGACATTAGCCTAAATTACTGTGGCAGATTAGCCATAAATCACTAAACAGACATTACATTAAAGACATTAGAAGTGTCTTTAGAAGTAAATATAGTGTTTGTTTCATTTCCAAAATTAAAAACAGACTGACCTACAGGCCACAAGCGAGTGTGCAAACCAACCATAGAAACCTACTCTAAGAGTGTGATATATGGTGCACAGGATCACTGTGAGGATCTGCTAAATGCTTGTCTTTAATCTGAGAGGACCTCTCCTGAGAAACATCTACTCTGGCCATGAACGTCCGGCTAAGTGTTCTCATGGTGCTAATGTGGATGCTAATTCAACACAGCGCTAACTGTGCAGCACAACAGGCCTAATTTACGTGAATTAAATTACACCCTCCTCCACAGTGTCATAATCATCCTCATAAACATGGAATGATGCAGAAAATGAACTTCAAAGACACTCAATAATAGCAACACCTCCTCTCTTCATTATGAAGCACTTAAATCTTTTTCACCCTCCTATGATTTGCTGCTGCTGTATTACATATTTGTCATAAACCGGTTAATAAAATAAGCCAATGTAATAAATGTGATTTGTTCACACATATTTTCGAATTAAATAGGTCAATGACACAAATTAGCTTTTTGATTAGTGACCTAGACATAATGCAAAATGTTGCATAATAATGTATAATGGTTCTCAAATTCATAAATCCTTGTCTTTGTTACAGTGTAATTATATAATTAAGTACTGACTAATATCAATTAACAAAATGTACTTACTATAGGGTTAGGTTTAGTTGCTTGTAATTATGCACTGTTATTACTACAGTTAGCAAATGTATTGTGTAACAAGGACACTTTATTTAAAATTACCACATTGTTTCCTTGTTTAAATGATCATCCTAAAAACCTATAAAAACTCATAAAACATCATATTTAAAAAAAAAACTCCAAAGATAAAAAAAAAAAAAACTCAAAATATGCAGTAAATAAAATTTGAATCAAATACATTTTTATTTTGTTTTAAATGTATTATTATTATTATTATTATTAAACTGATAGATAAGTCAACATTACAGTACAGCATTACAGTATGCCACAAATGCTGTCAATAGGGTTTAACTTTTAATTGAAACAAGACTTTCTTTACTTTTCTTTTACTGAACCAACAATTTCTTTACAAATTAGGACATTTATCAACTAACCAATAAATCAATAATCATTAATTACCACTGTCGCCAAATCTGGGTGAAAGATTAAGAAGTCATTATATAGTGATCATATGGTTGCAGACATTGTATGATGCTGGTCAGTAATTGGCAGATCTCATCAAAGAGTCCCTCTGTCAAATAAAAGAGAGGTGAGACACAAAACAGAGGAAAGAGTCAGAGAGTGAGAGAGATGGTCTGAGGGATGGAGTGCTTTATAATGTAGGAGGGATCAGTGTGAAAAATGCTTTCATCAGATGTTGAAGGAGGACA
This sequence comes from Sinocyclocheilus rhinocerous, assembly GCF_001515625.1. Lineage (NCBI taxonomy): Eukaryota > Metazoa > Chordata > Actinopteri > Cypriniformes > Cyprinidae > Sinocyclocheilus > Sinocyclocheilus rhinocerous. Next base: position 273,940 of record NW_015646359.1, on the reverse strand, counting down.
CAAAGAATAGGACATAGAACAGATGAAGCCATGCAGCACCACAAATATATGACAGTATAAAACAACCATCACAATAAATATAATATATCTCTTGCCTCAATATGGCCAGAACATTTTACTTTATAGTCACTGTAGGGTGGTCTGGGTGGTTGCTAGGTGGTTGCCAAGGCACTACTAAATGATTGATTACTTGTCAAAGACCAACTCTTTTAAATGGAATTCCCTTGCTCATTTATGATAGTTAGTGCAGGTCAAATGGGGTTGACACTTTGCTGGTTAAACTAGTTAAAAAGCCTACTAAGGATACCAACATACACTATCCACAACACAAAATATACACAACTATATCATGATACATACTTCTATTATTTCTATTATTTTATAAGATTTTGGTCACTGTCTAAAACTACTATATGGTTCTGAAGTTTGGGGTCAGTAAGATTGATTGATTGATTGACTGATTGATTGATTGATTCATTCATTTATTCATTCGTTCATTCATTCAAAGAAATTAATAATTTCATTCAGAGAGGACACATTAAAGTGATGTGATAGTAAGTGATAATAAAAGCTTTTACAGTGTTACATTTATTTCAAATAAATAATGTTATTTTGAACTTTCTATTCATCAAATAATCTTGAAAAAAATATTATGGTTTCCACAAAAATATGAAGCAACACAAATGTTTTCAACATTGATAATAATAAGAATTTTTTCTTGAGAAGCAAATCAGCATATTAGACTGATTTCTGAGGGCATATGTGACACTGAAGACTGGAGTAATGATGCTGAAAATTCAGCTTTGCATCACAGGAATAAATTACAATTCAAAATATATTAAAGTAGAAAACAGTTACTTTAAATTGTAACAATATTTCACAGTATTACTGCTTTTTACTCTTTTTTTTATAAATAAATAAATGCAGACCTTAAAAAAAAAACGAAAACATGAAAAAACTAAATCTTACCAACCCCTAACTTTTAAACAGTAGTGTATATGTTATGAATTAAGATTTAACTTATTACCACTACACCATGAATGAGTCACAGACCTCCAAGATTCGAACACTAGTGTGCTACAGTTTGAAACACAACCTTAGTTCCCCTTCAGGAACTCGAGCTGCGTCGAAACAACACGCAGAGTCAGCTGACTGCCCGTATTGAGAGCGTTTGTCACTGCGTATGCTTGCTCTCCGAGGGCTCTCTTTGAGAAGGGAGTCTTCACCGGCGTTTCCACTTTCGCCGAGGCGGAGCGTGGGTTTCGCATATGGATCCGGTGGAGGGAATGTAGACAGCGAGTCCCTATCTTCTTCCTTAACCAGACTCGCGCAGTCAGCTCTCGGAAATAAGGGGCTGATTGTGCTTCTCCCCGCTGAACGCTCTGTTTCCGCCAGGCACGCTCCGAGGAGTGTGTCCGTGCCTGCGAGCTCACGGTTCGGTCCCGCTATTGCTGAGGCACGGCGGCGATTCAGATCGCAGGGATCGCACGTGGATCTAGCGGATGGGTTGGAGACGGCTCGCCCTTTCTCCGCCTGCACTCCCTAGATCCAGCGCTCTCTCTCTCG